>NC_141101.1:9286503-9334003 GCF_041138505.1 Cibotium barometz
TATCTGCTCCTCAATGATGACACATAATTTGAGGCCTCTTGTCGCGCTAGTTTTGAGAGAATCTAAGATTGAGGAAATAGAATTGTATTTCGTATATGACCAAAGGCACTGTTACATTGACCCAGGTGTTTTTCATCCCAACAAACTTGGGGTGCCCTTACTTATGAAGCGCTATGTGGATAACCAAAACTCGTATAATCCCACAAATACATTATTAATTGATGATATCCCTGAGAAGGCTATGTACAATCCCATTGGAACATTCAAAGGTAATGCAGATGATGTTTATTTGGAAGAACAATTGATTCCATATTTAGATGGATTGTACAAATCAAAAGACTCTGTGTACAAGATTATGTAATGAGAAATCCTTTTTTGTAATGTAATGTCTTCAACTGTTCTATTCTCACTCAAGTAATATGTCTTGGAGAATAGTATTCATTGTATTGTTTTTTGAAAGTACTGCATCGAACAAAAGGCTCTTGATTAATTATGTTAAAAGAGTACATTCAAATTTGTAATGTCACAGTAGGAGTGTCATTAACAAGATAGACTTGATTAATTATGTCAAAAGAGTACATTGGAGTGGGTATTGTCAAGTAGGAATGATCTTGACTGTGTTACCCAGTTCTTTACATTGTATTAGTCTCTCCCTTCTAAGGAGGACCTTTCTTCCATTGTGAATGAAATTAAAGTGTGCCGGCGTGTCTTGCAAGGATTCTTCGACAATATCCTTCCTTAGCTGTAAATTACATTAAATCTGGCCTGGTGATCGTCATGTAGATCAAGCTTCCTACTATGCGCCTATACATAGTAGGATCCTCCAAAATCTCTCCTGAATCTGGACTCAACTTGCCATTCTGATCCAATGGCTCTGAGATAGGCTTACAGCCTGTCATACCATACTTGGACAACATGTCCAAGCCATACTGTCTCTGCAGTAATCCAATACCATGTGGTGACCTAATCACCTCAATGCCCACGAAATATCTGAGCTCCCCCAGATCCTTCATCTCAAACTTCTGTCTAAGCAAGATCTTTATATCAAAGATCTCTACATCATGGTCCCCCGTAATGATCAAGTCATCTACATAGATGACAACAAGCACAACCCCTCTATCACACTGTGTCTCACATACAGCAAGACATCTTCATTGGCTACATGAAAGCCAATAGTGACAAGATATTCAGAAATCTTGTCATACCATGCTCTTGGTGCTTGTTTTAAGCCATACAAGGCTTTCTTCAACCTGCAAACATGCTCGGGGTGACTCACATCCTCATAACCAAGTGGCTACAACATATACACCTCTTCTTGCAAATCCCCATGCAAGAATGCATTCTTTACATCCATCTGATGTAAAGACCATTGCTTTGACGCAGCCACTGCTATCACAACTCTCATTGTTGCCATCTTGGCAACTGGACTGAAAGTTTCCTCATAATCAATGCCATATGTCTGCTCATATCCTTTGGCTACCAATCTAGCCTTGTACGTGCTCATGCTTTCATCACTGTTATGTTTTACTTTGACGCAGCCACTGCTATCACAACTCTCACTGTTGCCATCTTGGCAACTGGGCTGAAAGTTTCCTCATAATCAATGCCATATGTCTGTGCATATCCTTTGGCTACCAATTTAGCCTTGTACCTGTTCATGCTTTCATCACTGTAAAGTTTTACTTTGTACACCCACTTGCATCCAATGGCTTTCTTGCCTTCAGGCAATTACACTAAATTCCAAGTCTCATTTCCATATAGTGCATCCATCTCCTTCATCTCCATAGCTTTCTCCCAACACACATTTCCAACAGCCTCATCAATGCATGTGGGCTCTACAACCTGCACAACTTTTGCCATGTATGCATAGTGATGTGCCACATAACCATCATAGGTAAACCTCTGCATAGGATTCTTCACTCTCCCAGATCTTCGCATCAATGCATGTGGGCTCTACAACCTGCACAACTTTTGCCATGTATGCATAGTGATGTGCCACATAACCATCATAGGTAAACCTCTGCATAGGATTCTTCACTCTCCCAGATCTTCGCAGCTTTGCATTCATGGCTTCCATAGCCTTCTTTACACCAGGTGTTCTGGTATCCCAAGATCCTCATCAAGGCTCATCTTTGAGCCACTAGACTCTCCATCATCAACATGAGAATGCCCTGCAAAAATGTCAAGCATACTAAGGGGCTCAACCACTTTCTCTTTACCTTTATGTGATGTACTAATCACATTTGTAGGATTGGTATTATGACGCAGCCTGCCACTCCATGGTCTATCAACTGAACCACTAGATGAGGACTCTCCTGGTCCACTCAAAGACTGTGATTGCTGACTTGCATTCTGTGCAACCACATTTCCACTCACATCAGCCCAATAGCTTCTTTTTCAGTAGCATACCAGCTGCTCATCTCATTAAAGACAACATCCCTGCTTACCCTCAATTCACGTGTAGCAAGGTTATAATACCTGTATCCCTTTTGCTCAAGGGAATACCCAATAAAAACACATTTTTTAGCTTTTGGATCTAGCTTAGTTCTCAGCTCATCTGGCACATGCACATATGCAATGCATCCAAAGACTTTTAGATGAGACAAATCAGGTTTTTTGCCAGTAAACCTCTCCTCTAGAGTTACATCATGTATGACTGTAGTTGGAGTCCTGTTCATGATGTAAACTGCTGTATAAACAGCCTCAACCCAATAGCTATGCGGCATATTCTTCTCTCCCATCAATGCTTGTGCAATCTCAGCAATGTTCCTATTTTTCCGCTCAGCAACTCCATTTTGCTGCGGAGTGTATCTACATGTAAACTGTCTCTGAATACTATTCTTCGTCAAAAATTCAGAGAACTCATTGGAGAAGTACTCTCCCCCTCCATCTGACCTTAGGCACTTTACATGTTTCCCTGTTTGCTTTTCACTGAAATTCTAAAAATGAGTGAACACCTCACTCTTCTCCTTCATGAAGTATACCCACACTTTCCTTGTGTGGTCATCAATAAATGTCACATATATCTGAAAAATGGAGGTAACGCACCCGAAACGCATTTTTGGCACATAAAATGTGGTCCGATAGGATAGTATAGTTGCCTTATAGCTTTACTCCCGCGAAGAAAGCTCCTCAATCAGAGATCGTTTGCCGGTGCCTCCCGTAGAGCTCCCGACAAGGGTGTAGTCGCCAATACAAATAGGGAAGAGTAAATGAAGCTCTTACCCTCGTACCGCTTCCTGTGCTTCTCTTGCTTGCTTGCAGCTTAGCCCTTAGCATGAACCAGGCTTTGATACCATGAAACGATGCAGGGGAGAAGAGATCTTGAGCTCTTGCAAGCACACACACACTCACAAAACCCTAAAAGAGAACACACAAGGCGAGAGGCTGAAAATCTTCTTCTTCTTCACACAACACTCAACACACCATATACAAAGATAAGAGTACACCGAATATGAAAAGGTACTCAACCGAATACATACTAGGGTTCTCTATAGTGTGAACCCAACTAAATGAGCTGGCGCTATAACTATGCCAGTCTCTAGAATGGTTGTCACACAGAGCCTGTCATCCCACTGGCCGCATATCACCCATGATCTCACCAACCATGCCACTAAGTGTGGGGCCTATCCCCCAGGTCAGTGTCCACCGCCTCACTAGATGAGCTCGATATCTCAACATTGCCATGTGTCCTGGCTTCCCACAGTTGTGGCAAGTGAAGGTCCTTCCTCCTACTTTGCCTCTTCCTCATCCTCGTCCTCGAGAGAATCCTCCTCGGGTGAAGAATGCTTTTTCCTCTCCAGCTGTTGAGTCCAACCATTTCTTCTCTTTGACCTTGGTCTCTTGCTCTAGTAGAGCTTCTTCTATCTTGTGCAGCTTCAAGGTACATTCTTTAGGGTTGCTACAATGTTTTCATATTCATCTTTGTCCACACTCTTCAGAAGCACTGCTAGTGCCTCATCATCTTCTACCTTCTCGCCAATGGTGGCTGCCAGTTGTTGCTTAATGCTTTTATATTTGTTCAAGTGTGTGATTCAAGGTTCACTTTCCTTCATATCCAGTTTGTAGAATTGCATTAACAGATTTATCTTTAAATTTTTTGCTTGAGTGGTGCCAAATAATTTATTAAGTTCATCCCATGCATCTTTTGCCCATTGTATCCTTGTGATGTGATGAATGATTTCATCATTTAAACTGAGTGCGATCAGTCCTAATGCTTTCTCATTCCTACTCTTCCACTCATTTTTCCCACTCACCTCTGGGCATTCATCTCTTCCCTCAACTAGCCCCCATAGATTTTTCCTCATGACAAATACATGGTTTTTGTTTGCCATGTATAAAACTGATCTCCATTAAATTTGGCTATCTCTTGTGCCGTGCTCATGATGCTATGAAGGAGGGGATCTTACCTCTTAATCCAATTTCAAGATTCAAGGGCAGTGTCTACCCTTTTACAACTCAATCTGGTGTTTAGGTGATGATTACAACAACAGATTTATCAGCATAAATTCACTAGAAATTACATTAAACCAAGGGTAACAGATCTGTACTGAATGGTTGGAGTATCAAACCATCTCCGAATTGCAATATGAAGTTATAGAGATCTGTATCAAATACCCCAACGGTTAATTTGAACCCTCAATTGAACCATAATACAGTGATTAGTGTTGATTAATCACACTGATTAGCAAAATTGGGGCCTTAGAGTTGAAATGAGCTCAACTCCTTTCAAAGCCATCAATAGCAGTTAGTCTAGTAGAGGATTAAGCCAAAAAACACAAGATTTGACTAAACATTGAATGCTTGATCTCTGTTTTACCAAAGTCACCTGTAGATTTGATGCAGAGCTTGGATCTCACTGTGGACTTGATGAAATCAAAAACTGTCTTCACCAACTTGTAGAGCACCCTTGAAAACCCTTGGGGCCAAGAGGAATTATACCAATGTCTTCTGTGGAGGAGTAGATCTGCAGTTTTCTTCCAGAAACATGCGCTAGAGGGAGATCAAGCCCCTCCACTAGCTGTGGGTACAGAAGGCTTGTTGAAAAATGACTAAAAATTTGATTCTCTACTAATCCTAATTAACTAGGTGATTAGCAAGATAATGGGCTCATAAATTTGATGGATTCTAAGCTAGGCTCTGATACCATGTTAAATTTGCAACAATGTGATGAGCTATGGTGGATCAAATGCTAGAATCAATATCATTAACAAAGAGATTAGATAATGATTAAGATGTGATTAGTGAGCAATTAACTGATAGCTTAATGTAGGCATGGATAATAAAAAATCAATAAATTCTCATTAGGCCAATGCCTCAATTTATAGAGTTTACATCTCCAAGCATCCAATCCCACTGATCTCTCCCCTTGATTCACTCCACCTCTTTTGCTTGATTCTCTCCACCTCTTCCCAGAATATCTCCACACATCCTAAATCTTCTCATGCTACCCTTTATTCTCTCCCAGTAGATACTTCTCACCTTTTCACAGCTTCTCTCTCATTTACAAATTCTCTTTTATAGCCTCTTGCTAAGGGCTTGTTCCCGCACACACCCTATTCACTTGTATATTTCAACAAGCCTCTCGCCTAATCCTCTAGAGTAGGGTTGCCCACGGACCTACTTACCTAGCGTAGAACTTTCAATTAATTTTGTTGGAAAGCTACTCGACGAATTGGGTCCACCTGTCCATAGGATGGTGTTGTCAAGGCATTCCATCCTCCCACTTTCCACCCAACTCATGCATCAATTTTGTTTTCTAATTAGTCCTACCACCCTATGCGACATATAAACAAGTTCCTTAATTAGAGATCTTACACGGTGTTCATTAAAACACCCACTTAACAATGATACAACGAAACTAGAAAACAAGGGATTTAATTAAAAATACATACAAGGTTCAAATCTATCCATAGCCGGATCAAGGCTTATTTTATTCCACCGATAACCTAGAATTCGGTCTTCCAGTCTCCATAGACTAGGCAATCCCTATAGGACCATACACCTCGTCGTTTTTGGTAGCCGGCCGAGGACTCAAGCCAGTATGTTTGTCATTCCCTCTACATGGATTTTGAATACTTCTGCCACCATTAGCTAGCTCTTAACAAAATGAAACTATCTTGCCATGATGTTCTTCCTCTTTTGCAACCTCTCCAAATGTTCATCTATGTGGAGATTGATTTAGAGTTCTACATGGAGACTAATTTAGAGTTCTTCTTCCCACACATTAGTTCTTTTGCAAATTTCTTTAGACTAAATCCTTGTGCCTTTCTCTTTCCTATGGTAGGGTTGAGTTGAGGTGCTTAAACTCCACCATATTTGCACTTAGGGTGCTGAATAAAGAAAGCAAGCTAGGTATGTGGGAGGCAAGGTTACGGAGAGTAGAAGTAGCTATAAAGAACAAAGTAATAATGAGGGAAAAGGGGGCTTTTTGGTGCTGCTTGGGTCATGCATCGACACTCAACACCAGGATTTCCATGATTGCCCATAATATTTGCTTCCTTCAAGATTTTTGCATGATACTATCATTTCCTTCCCCACCCTTTGAAATTTTATGTCATTTAATGAGTGTATAGGGATAAGGATAGGGATGGGCATTTTATACCGTCATTTCATTCCCTACCGTCTGAGAAATTTTTCTTGTAGCCCTCTCTTTCCCTATCATTGGCATTGCCAATCCAACATCTGGCTCTTTATTTTCCTAGCATACATAAATTGTCAACACACTCATCTCTTTTTGGGTTCTTTCTTCTTCTAAAAGTTTGCCAATTTAAGCAACATTCGAATTGGGGTTTCTAGTCCTTCTATCTGGTGTGCAAGTCCATGATATGGCTTAAGCCTATATCCATTATAATTGGCTTGTCGACGAGGATTACCCTATCCAATGTTTGTAGCTTAAAAGTTCTAGTCCCTAGCTTCCTCTGGATCCTGTATGGTCCGGTCCACCTCATCTTCAAGATGTGGCTCCATTCTTGAGTTAAATAACAGGATTATGTCTCCTTCTAGAAAGCTATCTCAAGACTCAACACTAAGAATTCCATGGTACCCGACTATACACCATGCTGAAAGGTGTGAGGCCAGTTATGTTCTTGTAGGCTGTTCGAAAGCCCACAATAGTTTCCTTCCCAGCCAGTCCGACTTGTATTTACTATCTTGATTAGAATTTTTTTCAGGGTCATGTTGGTTGACTTGGCCTAGCTATTTTCCCATTGGCGAATAGTATATTGTGATGCTCTATTAATTTTCTAATCACCTCATTCAAGCAATGGTGCCTTGATTGCTAGCTCGATTGGGCATCCAAACCTTATCATGATGACCTTATATAGGAACTTGGCAACTAAATGTGCCTCATAATCCCTCTTAGCTTGCTCTCATTGCCTTTGCCTCCACCCATTTGGTGCAATAATTTGTTTTACTACCAAGATATATTTGTTCTCTATTTTCCAGGCTATAGGTTTGAATGGTCCTACAAAGCCCAAGCCCCACTTCTGCAATAGTTATAGAGGTAATATGGGTTGATGAGGCATCCTACATGTTGCATTGGGCTATCCCACTCTCTCTAGCACATGTCACATTCCTTTACAAATCTATGGGGAATCCTTAAGGATGGTGGCCACCATAGTTTGGCTTGGAATACTTACTTTCTTGTTTTCTCTCCAGATAAGTTGAAAAGATGCAGGGGGGAAGAGAGCTTGAGCTCTTGCAAGCACACACACACTCACAAAACCCTAATAGAGAACACACAAGGTGAGAGGCTGAAAATCTTCTTCTTCTCTACTCAACACTCAACACACCATATACAAGATAAGAGTACACACAATATGAAAGGTACTCAACCAAATACATACACAGGTTCTCTATAGTGTGAACCCAACTAAATGAGCTGGCGCTATAACTATGCCAGTCTCTAGAATGGCTGTCGCACAGCCTGTCATCCCACTGGCCGCATATCACCCATGATCTTACCAACCATGCCAGTGGTGTAAGTGTGGGGCCTATCCCCCAATCAGTGTCCACCGCCTCACTGGATGAGCTCGATATCTCAACACTCCCCCTCGAGCTCAACTCCATCTCATGTACACCAAGCGAAGCCGTGAATCTGCGGAGCTTCTCTGTACCCAATGCTTTGGTGAAGATGTCAGCTACCTGATCCTCTGTGTGCTGACATAAACAAGGTCGAGGTCTCCTGCCAAGACCTTCTCTCTGATGAAGTGGTAGTGGACCTCTATATGCTTCGTACGAGCATGAAAGACTGGGTTCCTGGCCAACTGTATACTGCTAATGTTGTCACAGAAAATGACAACTTGTCTATCCACTGATAGACCCAAATCTGCAAGTAGCTTTCTTAACCAAGCTACCTCACATGCTGCCATAGCAGCTCCTCTGTACTGGATAGGGCAACCGTAGGCTGCTTCTTGCTGCTCTAAGTCACAGCAGCACTCCCCAAAGAAAACATGAATCCACTAGTAGATCTCCTATCTAAGATACTACCAACCCAATCAGCATCTGTGTACCCATGTACACATATCTCTGTCCCAGTCTCATAGAATAGTCCACAATGCAAAGTAGACCTCACATACCTCAGTATGCGTCTTACTGCATCCAAATGCGGTTTTCGTGGAACCTTCATAAACTGACTCACCAACCCAACAGCATAGCTCAAATCTGGTCTGGTGATCGTCATGTAGATCAAACTTCCTAGTATGCGCCTATACATAGTAGGATCCTCCAAGATCTCTCCTGAATCTGCACTCAACTTGCCATTCTGATCCAATGGCACGGAAATAGGCTTACAGCCTGTCATACCATACTTGGACAACATGTCCAAGCCATACTGTCTCTGCAGTAATCCAATACCATGTGGTAACTTAATCACCTCAATGCCCAAGAAATATCTGAGCTCCCCGAGATCCTTCATCTCAAACTTCTATCTAAGCAAGATCTTTACATCAAAGATCTCTGCATCATGGCCCCCATAATGATCAAGTCATCTACATCGATGACAACAAGCACGACTCCTCTATCACCATGTCTCACATACAGTGAGAAATCTGCATTGGCTACATGAAAGCCAATAGTGACAAGATATTCAGAAATCTTGTCAGACCATGCTCTTGGTGCTTGTTTTAAGCCATACAAGGCTTTCTTCAACCTGCAAACATGCTCGGGGTGACCCACATCCTCATAACCAGGTGGCTGCAACATATACACCTCTTCTTGCAAATCCCCATGCAAGAATGCATTCTTTACATCCATCTGATGTAAAGACCATTGCTTTGACGCAGCCACCGCTATCACAACTCTCACTGTTGCCATCTTGGCAATTGGGCTGAAAGTTTCCTCATAATCAATGCCATATGTCTGCGCATATCCTTTGGCTACCAATCTAGCCTTGTACCTGTTTATGCTTCCATCACTGTTATGTTTTACTTTGTACACCCACTTGCATCCAATGGCTTTCTTGCCTTCAGGCAATTGCACTAAATCCCAAGTCTCATTTCCATATAGTGCATCCATCTCCTCATCCATAGCTTTCTCCCAACACACATTTCCAACAGCCTCATCAATGCATGTGGGCTCAACAACCTGCACAACCTTTGCCATATATGCATAGTGATGTGCCACATAACCATCATAGGTGAATCTCTGCATAGGATTTTTCACTCTCCCAGATCTTCGCAGCTTTTCATTCATGGCTTCCATAGCCTTCTTTACACCAGGTGTTCTCATAGCTGGGATCCCAAGCTCCTCATCAAGGCTCATATCTGAGCCACTAGACTCTCCATCAACATGAGAATGCCCTACAGAAATGTTAGGCATACCAAGGGGCTCAACCACTTTCTCTTTTCCTTTATGTGATGTACTAATCACATTTGCAGGACTGGTATTATGACGCAGCCTGCCACTCCATGGTCTATCAACAGACCCACTAGATGAGGACTCTCCTAGTCCACTCAAAGACTGTGATTGCTGACCTGCATTCTGTGCAACCACACTTCCACTCACATCAGCCCCAACAGCTTCTTTTCCAGCAGCATACCAGCTGCTCATCTCATCAAAGACAGCATCCCTGCTTATCCTCAACTCACGTGTAGCAGGGTTATAACACCTGTATCCCTTTTGCTCAAGGGAATACCCAATAAACACATTTTTCAGCTTTCGGATCCAGCTTAGTTCTCAGCTCATCTGGCACATGCACATATGCAATGCATCCAAAGACTTTCAGATGAGACAAATCTGGTTTTCTGCCAGTAAACCTCTCCTCTAGAGTTACATCATGTATGGCTGCAGTTGGAGTCCTGTTCATGATGTATATTAATGTAGAAACAGCCTCAGCCCAATAGCTATGCGGCATACTTTTCTCTTCCATCAATGCTTGTGCAATCTCAGCAATGTGCTTGTTTTTCCGCTCAGCAACTCCATTTTGTTGCGGAGTGTATCTGCATGTAAACTGTCTTCGAATACCATTCTTCTTTAAAAATTCAGAGAATTCATTGGAGAAGTACTCTCCCCCTCCATCTGACCTTAGGCACTTGACATATTTCCCTGTTTGCCTTTCAACCAAAACTCTGAAATTCTGAAAGTGAGTGAACACCTCACTCTTCTCCTTCATGAAATATACCCACACTTTCCTTGTGTGGTCATCAATGAATGTCATAATACCTGCAGCCTCCCATAGACATGGTCTTCGTAGGACCCCATACATCTGAATGCACAACATCTAGTGCATTTCTGCTCACATATCTGTTATGTGGAAATACATGCTTTGTTTGTTTTCCAAATTGGCATGCTTCACATATTCTCTGCATACCTTCCACTTTAAATTTTGGCAGCCCTGTCACAATTCCTTTTGTCTGCATAGACTTCATTCTCTGCACATTCACATGTCCAATTCTTTTATGCCATATGTCTGTGTCTGCAACAATTCCTGAACCATTTGCAAACATCACAGCACTCATTTTATCTACATTCAATGTAAACATTCTGCCCACTCTGTTGCCTTTTGCAACCAACCTGCACTTGTCTTTAAAGTCTTCAACATAACAACCATCAGAGGGTTAAACCGAACCTGCAAACCTTGCTCAATCATCTGGCCAACTGAAACTAGATTTTTTGTTATGTTCAGAACGTGAAGTACATCTGCAAGATACTTCACTTTGCCATCCTGCATAGACAATGGCACATCTCCAACATGGGCAATTGGATGAGCAGTGTCATCCCCTGTTTTCACCCCCTGTTTTCACAAAACCTGGTCTTTCCGAGTTTTTCATCTCCTTGAACCACTCCCCACATGACTTGTCATGTGGTTCGAAGCACCTGAATCCACATACCACATACACCATCTTTTTGTGCTGCATCAACATTTTCAGACATGGCATTCACGACATGCTGCATAACAAACAACCTTTCATTATCCTCATTATTTCTGCTTGAGGATGCATAGTTGTTTTGCTGCACTTTCCCATTTTGCATGTTAGCCTGCTTCTCATGTCAGCCTGCTTCTTATAACATTCTGCCTGCACATGTCCAGGCTTACCACAATAATAGCATTCACGTGCATCATTATACTGCCTTTGCCAATTTGCACGGCCTCTTTGACTCCCCCTGCCTCTGAATTTTCCTCTTCCACCTGTGTGTTGTTGTTGTTGTTGTTGTGTATTCTGGGACTGTTGTTGCTGTTGCTGCTGTCCATAATTCTGATTACCTGTTCGGCTACCTCCTTGACCGCGTCCACGGCCTCCTCTACCTCGTCCTCTTCCTGAACTTGTGTAGAAGGCCTGTTGCTCTGAACTATTTTTGTTTTGTGAAGACTGTTGGTCTTCACCTAAGCTCTTCTCTTCTATAATCAGCATAGACACCAAATCTGTAAAGTTGGGAATGTTTTTTCGAGTCTGAATAGACGTCTTGAACGCCTTGTATTGTGGCCCGAGACCACGTAGACAGACCTCCACCTTATCATCATCATCTACTGACACACCAATAGATGCAAGGGATTCCACAATACCCTTTATCTTCAACGCATAGTCATTCACAGACATGCTCTTTTTCTCCACAGTATGAAGTTCATTCTTCAACTGTATCTTATGTGCCTTGGTATTTGTTTCATAGAGCTTTACCAAGGTGTCCCATGCCTCCTTGGGGGACTTGGCATCCTGAATGTGCCTAATCATGGTGTCCTGTATACTAATGGAGAGCCAATACATAACTTTCCTGGCTCCTTGGTTCCAGTCTTTAAACTCTTTCACATCTGCAGCAGTCGGATTTATGTCCAGTATCTCTGGTGCCTCTTCATGCTCGCCTTCTATGTAGTCCCAATAGCCCTTTTCCATCAAGAAATTTGTCAACCTGAACCTCCAAGCATGGAAGTTATTCTTATCTAGCTTCTCAGCCACAATCTGGGTTATCCCATCATTTGACATCTTTCCAAATACACAATTTTACCAGAAACAGCACTCTGGTTTGTCCTGCACAAACTGCTGTATTTCCTGCAGCGGTACTGTAGTACTCTCAAATGTCACAACCAGTGACTTCAATCTGCATACATACACCCAATGGCAACTATTGACCTATTTGCAGCACCCACAGTGTCTGCGCAGTCAATCTGTCTTCCTGCAGTTCTTTAAACAAAGTTCTGCAGAGAATCGATGACTTACCCGCAGTGCTCGAAATCGCCTGCTTTCTAAAAAACGGAGGTCCAGACGCGCCCGAAACGCGTTTTCGGCCCAGAAAATGATGTCCTATAGGACGTCCTATAGGACAAAATATTTGCCCTATAGCTTTACTCCCGCGAAGAAAGCTCCTCAATCAGAGATCGTTTGCCGGTGCCTCCCGTAGAGATCCCGACAAGGGTGTAGTCACCAACACAAATGGGGAAGAGTAGTTGAAGCTCTTACCCTTGTACCGCTTCCTGTGGTTCTTTTACTTGTAGCTCAGCCCTTAGCAAGAACCAGGCTCTGATACCATGAAAAGATGCAGGGGGGAAGAGAGCTTGAGCTCTTGCAAGCACACACACACACTCACAAAACCCTAATAGAGAACACACAAGGTGAGAGGCTGAAAATCTTCTTCTTCTCTACTCAACACTCAACACACCATATACAAGATAAGAGTACACACAATATGAAAGGTACTCAACCAAATACATACACGAGTTCTCTATAGTGTGAACCCAACTAAATGAGCTGGCGCTATAACTATGCCAGTCTCTAGAATGGCTGTCGCACAGCCTGTCATCCCACTAGCCGCATATCACCCATGATCTCACCAACCATGCCAGTGGTGTAAGTGTGGGGCCTATCCCCCAAGCGGGCCATCAGTGTCCACCGCCTCACTGGATGAGCTCGATATCTCAACATAAGTGACCTTCACTTAAACCTTGATGTGCTTCTGCCCACGAGGATTGCTTATTTCATGATCTAGAACACATCTTCTAAATAATTGATCTATGCCCATTTTGTACAACTACCCTACTATCCTCATGAATGACTTGCTCCTTAAGACTAGATTTTTACTGTGATCTCTATCCATGTTTTAAAAAAAAATAGAGATTCATCAAGAATTACATCTCATCATACCAGTTGCTCTTGTCCCGATCTACCAGGAATAGATGTGCATCCAGAAAATCATCTTCTACTCCCACAGGCTTCTCTAGATTCCATCTAGATAGGAAGTCTACCATTGCACGATCCTTTCCTAGCATGTGCTTGATGATAAATGTGAATTCCTACAATAATAGCATCCACCTAGCCAACTTTCCTATTAAATCAAGCTATTAATAGTGCCTTGTGATTCACATGAAATTTAAACTACTTTCCAATAGGTAATGTGCCTAAACTTTTTGATGGAGTAGATAATCCCCAATGCTTCCTTCTCCATGGTGGAGTACTTCTTGTTTACTTTTTCCAATGTTCTGCTTGCAATATTAATGCACTCCCAATGGCTAATGCATCCACAAATACATGAAAGATTAGCTTATAGTTGGGTTGCTGTAGGATGTGTATAGATAACAGCATCTTCTTCAAATTTTGGAATGCATCCTAACATCCTCCAGATTAGGTATACTCCGTTTTGTTTATAGTCAGGAGTTTCTTAGCTTCATGATTAGCTCCACTTTGGCCAGGTCTACTACCATGCCATTTTGCTAACACCACATGGCCTAGAAGGGATCCATTGGTCACTTCAAATGCACACTTTGCTAGATTCAGGCTTAGCCTTTCTTTATTGCACTTTTCTAGACATAGTATTAGGTAATGTAGATACTCGGTCTTTTTTCCAAACACACTAAAATCATCCATGAACACCTTCATGAATGTGGGGAGGTATTCATCAAATATTTCCTACACCATCCTGTTGGAAAGTTACTATCCATGATTGAGGCCAAAAATCATCACATTTGATGTGAATGCCTTCCTTTAGCAACTTGTATATTTCTTCCTTCACTTATCTTGCATAGTTTGGGTTCATTCTATACCTATTTTTCTTGATAGGCACTGCATCCTCCTTGAGGTTAATCTTGTAAATGAACCCTACCTTTAACAACTTGCCCATATCTTCCTTCACTTGTCTTGCATAGTTTGGGTTCATTCTATACCTATTTTTCTTGATAGGCACTGCATCCTCCTGGAGGTTAATCTTGTAAATGAACCCTACCTTTAACAACTTGTCCATTTCTTCCTTCACTTGTCTTGCATAGTTTGGATTCATTTTGCACCTGTTTTGCTTTGTAGGCACTGCATCTTCCTTGAGGTTAATCTTGTGTTGATAAAAGCTTGGATCAATGCACTTTATATCTATGTAGTCCTCCTAGGTAAATACATCCTTGTATGTTGTAAATAGTTATATCAATTCATCTTTCAGTTCTTGTGCTCACTCCAATAGTCTTGGGCCTATTCTCATCATGTAGATTGATTTCAATGAGTTCATCTTCTTGAACTTTCAATTGATGCTTTCTACCTTTATTTTCTTCTTTTAGGATTGCCAACCTAACTTCCTCTTCCTCTGGTAGTAGGTCTTTGGGCTTCTCTTCTTGAACTTTCTCATGTTGCTTCCATTTTCATGTTTCACTGGCTGGACTACCTTAGGATCATATCTTTGAATGATCCTTTTCACATCTACCTCAAATAGTGACAATAAATCTGGATTTTCCCTTAGGATTTTGTCTTCTTCATCACCCTCCACACCTTCTAAGCAATTTAATCCTTGAGGATGGAGAGGTCTAATTGTTCAGTATATCCTTGGATTTAATAGAGACCCTCATCTTCTTTTGCCTTTTCAGATGGTGATCCAGTTTGTTTCCTAGTTATGCTTAATCTTTCCACTCCTTGCCTTTGATAGCGACCTTCATCTTCTTTTTGCCTTTTTGGTTGGGGATCTGGTTTGTTTCCTAGTTATGCTTAATATTTCCACTTCTTAGCCAGGGGCTTCCCAGCAACATTGGGTAGGCTAGAGATATTTCTTTCATTTTGAGCCCCACAAACACCATAGGGAAGGTACATCCTACTATTTCTATTTCTTGTCCTCTCATAGTTCCCACTGGTCAGACTCTCCTTTAATTTGCCATCTTCACCTAAAATCGGGCTAGCTATATTGCAATTATGCCCGTTCTTTTGGCTAAGCTTTTTGATAGTATGATTACTCTAGTTCTTCCATCATCTAGAATACATGTGGTATGGTTTGCCCCCTTAGTCTGACCATGACTTTCAAAACTGATGTGTCACAGTCTACTACCCTTTCTACACTGGTGCACTTTGTTATTATGGTTTTCCAGCTCCATTAGCAATGTTGCCAACTTGTTTTGAGGCACCAGCTTTTGGAGCAGCTTCTGCCTATAGTTTGGCACAAGTGACACAAAGTGGTCTAATGTAATGTTTAGCTTCGTCTTGCTAAGGTTCTCCCATAGCTCATATCCTCTACTAGCTCTTCTTACTTCTCACTCTTGGGGCTAGACTTGCTGGTTCTATCCTGTGTTGCTTCTCTTTCTTTCTTTCTGGTTATGTCCCATCATGTTTGGTTTGATGGGTTCATTGCTATACTATCTCTCTTTGAGTTGCTTTGGGCTCTTTTTGGCACTCCAACATCTTTTCTCTACCATAAGTTTCCTCTGCCATAGGTTTGTTAATGGGAGTCATTTCCTTCATTCTTTCATCTATGACATCCTGCTCTAGATTATTTCCAATGGTATGGTCTTTCCTACATAGTTCAGATCACTCCATGGGTGGTATGGTCTTTCCTACACATAGTTCAGATCACTCCAAGGGCGGTATGGTCTTTCCTACATAGTTCGGATCACTCCGTGGGTGGTATGGTCTTTCCTACATAGTTTGGATCACTCCTTGGGCTTCTTTTACTAGCTTTGTGACATGGTCCTTGGCTTTATGTTGTCCTACCCATTCTTTTGGCTTTAGCCTTACTGTCTTTGGTTTGTCCCTTGGTGCTTCTGGCACACCCGGCCATGTGGTATGGTCATAGCCATCACTTCCAAGGGTTCCCTCTCCCCATGTAAGCTCTCAATTCTTACCATGTTTAATGTAGGTTCTTGTCCTCGGGTTATATTACCTTGTTATTTGTGGCTCCTACTGGTGTCTTTACCAAACCATACAATTAGCCCTTCTGTGTCTAGGTGCATTACAATAACAACACATTAATCCTGCTCCTCTTGGTCCAAATCTACTACCTCCTTATCCATATTATCGTGTATTCTGAGGTGCTACTACCACTTTATTCATATCGAGCAAGAGTGGGGCTTGTATCTACTACTTTTAGCTACCCTTGGGGATTCCCATTGTGTGTGTTGTAGCATTTATCCATGGTGTGATTTGTCATGTCACCAGAGGTGGCACATTGCTAAGGAAGAGGGGCATCTTGCATTCTTACTGGTGTGATCTTAGTTATTACACTTGGTGCACCATATATTCATCCTAACTCCTGTGTGTCCTTTGGTTATCTTGGCTAGGGAAGCTTTCAGTTCTTCCTATCCCACTACCTTTCTTCTTCCAAGACCTCCGTTCTTTGTCGGTTTCTAAATCTGACTTGGTGTCTTTGCTTAAAGTGTCCTATCCATAATTAGACAACTCTAAGGTAAATTCCTCCCTTCCTTTACCTTTGTGACCCTTGTCTTCTTCTTGTCTTGGTCTCTTTCTTCAATACTCTCTCTACTTTGATAGTCGTTGCCCACCACTTATTCAAATCCAAGTGTTTCTAGATCCATGGATATACCACTACTTATTGGCATTACAGGTTATGAGTCATCAAGTTCAGAAAGTTTGGATGAGGAACTTGGCATACCAGTTTTATGCACACCAGGTGCAAGGCAGGATCGATATGTGCCTCCACATGCTAGAGTGACAGGTGTTCAGAGTGATCCGCATGCATTGCGGAGATCCCAAAGGGTAGATATCCAGTTGACAGGTTGACATATCATGACTTTGCTATGCATTACACATATATGACCTCTTTGGTGAAGCATGTGAAACCTACATGCTATACAGAAGCTATTGGGAAGCATATATGGGAGAAGGCAATGGATGTTGAGATCGACGCATTGGTCCACAATGAAACTTGGGATTTGGTTGCCTTACCACAAGGTAAAAATGTCATTGGTTGCAAATGGGTTTATAAGGTGAAATGCATATCAGATGGTTCCATTGAGCACCATAAAGCGCGGTTGGTGGCTAAGGGTTATGCACAAACTCACCAAGGCTTGGACTATGATGAAACATTTAGTCCAGTTGCAAAGATGGGAACAGTGAGAGTAGTCATTGCTATGGCTGCAGCAAATGGTTGGGAAATGCATCAAATGGATGTGAAAAATGCATTTCTAAATGGTGATTTACAAGAGGAAGTTTATATGGCACGCTAGAAGGATATGTACACTCGATGTACCCCACTCATGTATGTAGATTAAAGAAAGCATTATATGGTTTGAAGCAAGCACCTCGTGCTTGGAGTGATAAGATAAGCCGATTTCTTATCTCCCTTGGATTTCGGGTTTCTTCAGTAGATTCTTCACTCTATGTGAAGAAAACAGATCATGGGATTGTCTTACTTGTCATCTATGTGGATGACTTGATTATCACAGGAGATCATACTATAGATGTTATGCATGTCAAGAAGGCATTGAGTGGGCAGTTTGATATGAAAGACTTGGGTGAATTGAGATATTTTCTTGGGATTTAAGTGATCAAAGACCATGCAAGGACATGGTTAGTGCAACGTCAATATGCATTGGATATGTTGGCAAAATATGGAATGACAAGGTGTAAGCCAATGAGTACACGTTTGGAGCAAAATGTGAAGCTGCAGGCTGATTTTGGTGGAGTTAGATGATCCATCTATGTATAGAAAGATGGTTGGCAGTATTATTTACATGACTATCACATGACCGGCGGATCTCAGTTATGCTATGGGGCTAGTAAGCCAATTTATGCAAAGCCCCAAAAAACCTCATTTGGATGCAGTGAGACGCATTATGCGCTATGTTAAGACCACTGCACATTATGGTCTTGTTTATGAGCATGGTAAAGGCTTGGATGTACACGATTACACAGATGCAGATTGGGCAGGTAGTTCGTATGACAGGAGGTCTACTAGTGGTTATGCCTTTACATTTGGAAGTGCAGTGGCGAGTTGGAGTAGCAAGAAGCAACCTACTGTTGCTTTATCTAGTATAGAGGCTAAATACAGGGGTGCAGCCATTGCTACATGTGAAGGAGTATGGTTAAAGTGTCTCTTGGCTGATTTGGATGAGCCTATTGATGGCAAGGTTGTCATTCATTGTGACAACATGAGCAGCATACAATTGGCCAAGAATCTAGTTTTTCATGCGCGGACCAAACATATAGAGGTCCACTATCATTTTGTTAGAGAGAAAGTGTTGGATGGTACACTGTGGATTTGCAGTATGTGAAGACTAAAGAGCAGGTGGCCGACATCTTTACAAAGCCACTTAGCAGGGAGAAGTTTGAGTACTTCCGTACTATGTTGGGAGTACATGGGATGAGCTTGAGGGGAAGTGTTGAGAGCTTTGATAGCCCAAGCTCATCTACATCTTCATCTATGGCAGTACATCATAAGCTTGAGAGGGGCTGTTGAGCTTCAAGCTTGATGTCAACTTGTGCTAGTTGCACTATGTGCTGGCATGTTAGGTAGTAACAGTGTGAAACATAAATGACCGCGTCCAGCTGGTCATAGTGTGTGGACATTAGCTAGGGATAGCTGTGTGTTGTAGCTTATGGATTATGGTTTTATGCATTGTGTGTGAAGGGACATGGCTTCCCTCTATGGTTAGGGTTTGCTCCTGTGTGTGTGTCTAATCTCCCTCTGCATGTTTTTTTATCATGGGATCCAAACAATCCTATGATTAACCAATTGTTCGGCTAGAAGATGACAACTAACTCAGCAGAGAAAATATCTACCAAACCCCCATCGATGCTTTCTAATCTAGTGCCCCCCAAACATGCAACTTAAATGTTATCAACCATAATTAACATCAGGTGAAAGAGCACAAACACCTTAAAACATAATTATCTATCAGGGTCAAAAAGGATGTGCACAATCTCCCCTAGATCGGAGCCATACATATGTATTAGCAGGTCATTAGGGCCGAAGATTGCCATGCTGAAAACACATTCCATGCAAGCACATTGACCTAAAACAATAGTTTCCACAGATGAAATTTGAGGGTTATTTATTACTTTGGTGAAATGAGCTACCTTGATCTTGGCCTTCAGACAACTTGACTTCATATGGCCCTTCTGAGTGCAAGAGAAACACCTGGCCTATTACTTTGGTGAAATGAGCTACCTTGATCTTGGCCTTCAGACAACTTGACTTCATATGGCCCTTCTAAGTGCAAGAGAAACACCTGCCCTCCCTGATGTTGTGGAGGGTCTCCCCTAGAACCAACCCATACATATGTATTAGGACTGAAGGCTGCCATGCTAAAAACACATTCCATGCAAGCACACTGACCTAAAACAATAGATTCCATAGAATAAGTTTGAGGTTTACCTATTACTTTGGTCAAATGAGCTGCCTTGGTCTTGGCCTTTAGACAACTTGCCTTTATATGGTCCTTTTGATCGCAAGAGAAACACTTGCCCTCCCTAATGTTTTGGAGGGTCTTATGATCTTTGTTTGGATTGGGTTCATCCAAAGATTGGGTTTGATTCTATGGAGCCTGGAAGCCTACTGAGAGGTTTCTCTGGTTTGAGGTTTTTGAGAGACATCCTTCTGAGTCTAGCCATCTCCTAAAAAATGCTAGCATACTGGATGGCATCCTCTGTTGGGTAGGAGGGAAGCTAGCCTGCACACACACACACACAACCTCAAGCACAGAGAAACGTGAGAGTGCTGGAAAAGATGTACTCCATTATAATATGAAAGTATAATGTGAGTACATAAAGTAGCCTAGAGGGCAAGGTGCCCAACACACATAAGTGTGTTCACATGGGGAAAAAACCTGTGTCCAATCCACAGGGAAAAAGTGCCCCTTGAGTAAGTTGTGTTCACACTTGAACTAGCCAGGAGTGGTAATGCCCAACAAACCCCCCTCAAGTGAATGGTGTGAATGGGGACAGGGTGTAGCAGACTACCCTGGAAGAGGCTGTAAGCTTAAAGCTTCAAACTTTCCCTCAAAAGAGGCTTTGTAAACCCATCTGCTATATTGGCATGTGTACACACATAAGCCAAGTCAATCTCTCCTGCATGGAGCCTTTCCCTAACATAATGATAGTGAATCTCAATATGCTTTGTGTGGGCATGAAATATTGGGTTTCGTGCAACTGCCAAAGCACTCTGACTGTCAGTGTAAATGGTGGTAGGGGACTACTGTCCAACACCAAGATCAGCTAGAAGGCATTGTAGTAGCCAAACACATTCTACAGTAGCTGTAAAGGCTGCCCTATATTCAGCTTCACAACTAGAAGTGGCCACTGTAGGCTGCTTCTTACTGAGCCATGAGATGCATGAGTCACCAAGAAGAACAGTTACCACTGGTTGACACTCGCGTGTCATAGCAACCTGCCCAATCACTGTCTGTAAATGTAAGCAAGCATAGTGTAGAAGAACTACCATAAAACAAGGCAAAGTTTGCAGTGCCTTTGAGATAGCGAAAGACACGCTTACACGCTTGCCAATGCATAGTGCTCGGACAATGCATGAATCTGCTCAACTAGGAAACATCATACTGTATGTCCAAACGAGTAGAGCATAAGTAGATAAGGCATCCCACAGCTTGCTGATAGGTGGCAACATCAAAAGGCTCACCAGCATGCTCAAGTGACAGTTTTAAACCTGGTTCCATAGGAGTAGAAACAGGTTTACAATCTGTCATGTGAAAATGCTCAAGGAGCTGCTCAACATATCTACACTGAGATAACATGATACCACCCTCAAAAGGTATAAACTGTATGCCCAAATAGTAATGTAAATGCCCCATGTCTGTGACATCAAATGCATGTTGCAAATCAGCTTTAAAAGCTGAAATATCACCCTCTTCAGGGCTAGTGAGACGAGCATGTCATCCACATAAAGAATAAGGATGAGAACATTGTTCCCAATGTGGCGTACATAAAGTGTACTCTTAGCTGAACTATTTTGAAACCCTTTGGCAGTCAAGTATGTATGAATTTTGTGGTACCAAGCACGAGGGGCCTGTTTAAGACCATATAGTGCTTTATGTAAATGGCATACTTTATTTTCCACACCTTTTTGAAGAAAGCCAGGAGGCTAAGACACATAAACTTCCTCCTGCAAATCGCCATTCAAAAAAGCAGTTTTAACATCCAACTGATGTACATGCCACTGCTTGTGGGTAGGCAATGCAATAACAGTACGTATGGTAGTCATACGGGAAGTGGGAGCAAAGGTATCTTCATAGTCAATGCCCTCACGTTGGGCATACCCTTTGGCGACCAAGCGAGCCTTATGGCGATAAATTGAACCATTAGGCTTACGCTTAAGTTTGAAAACCCATTTTGTGCCAATAGCACGCTTGCCCGGGGGCAAGTCACATAACTCCCAAGTACCGTTTTTGTCAATGGAGTCTAACTCCGAATGCATGGCTGCCACCCAAATTGAATGGTCATCCTCCAATGCATCAACATGAGAAATGGGTTCCTCATTACAAGTGGTGGCAACAAGAGCTGTATCCACATAATGTGAAGATGCATGGCGAGAAGCAGCACGTGTACGACCTAGCATAAATGTAGACTATTTGCTATCATGCAAAGTGTCAACCAGCCATCTAGGAACAGTTTTTGACTTCCTAGTATCTACATCTTCCTCTGCCAATGCATCACCCAACAAGGTATCCTGATCAATCTGAGGCATTTCAAGATCAATTTGGGGCAAGTTCAGCTCTGCTGATTTTGCTGGTTTTCAGTAGGCATAGGTGGCTGTAAATGAGCTGAAACTGGCTCTACATTGTCCACATTTGAATTGAATAAAGGCAACAAAGTATCAAAGACATCTTCCGGCCCAATAGACGGTTGTTTGGTACATGAGACAAGTGGTTGAGATGCATATTCGTCAAAGATAACATTGATGAAAAATAGGTAGAGGGAGAGGAGACACACACACATGAGCAAACCCTAATGTATATTGCAAACCCTAGCCATAGAGGGAAGCCATCTCCCTTCTCACACAATGCATAAAGCCATAATCCATAATACACAAGACACACTATGAGTTGTGTCCACACACTACTAACCCTAGCTAATGTCCATACACTATGACCAGCTGGACGTGGTCATTTATGTCTCACACATGCTGCTACCTAACATGCCAGCACATAACACAGCTGGCACACACTGACATCGAGCTTGAATCTCAATAGCCCCTCTCAAGCTCATGATGTACTGCCATAGATGAAGATATAGATGAGCTTGGGCTATCAAAGCTCTCAACACTCCCTCTCAAGCTCATCCCACGTACTCCCAACATAGTACAGAAGTACTCAAACTTCTCCCTACTAAGTGGCTTTGTAAAGATGTCTGCCACCACCTACTCTTCAGTCTTCACATTTACTGTAGATCCACTGTACCATCCAGCACCTTCTCTCTGACCAAGTGATAATGGACCTCTATGTGTTTGGTCCGTGCATGAAACACTGGATTCTTCGCCAACTGTATGCTGCTCATGTTGTCACAATGAATGACAACTTTGCCATCAATAGGCTCACCCAAATCAGCTAAGAGATTCTTTAACCATATTCCTTCACATGTAGCAATGGCTGCACCCCTGTATTTAGCCTCTGTACTAGATAAAACAATAGTAGGTTGCTTCTTGCTGCTCCAACTCACCACAGCACTGCCAAGTGTAAAGGCATAACCACTAGTAGACCTCCTGTCATACGAGCTACCTGCCCAATCTGCATCTATGTAGCCATGTATATCCAAGCCTTTACTATGCTCATAGAGAAGACCATAATGTGCAGTGGTCTTTACATATCGTATAATGCATCTCACTACATCCAAATGAGGTTTTCTGGGGCTCTGCATAAATTGGCTTACTAGCCCCACAGCATAACTCAAATCTGGGCATGTGATAGTCATGTAAATGAGACTACCAACCATCTTTCTGTACATAGATGGATCATCCAACTCCTCACCAAAATCAGCCCGCAATTTTACATTCTACTCCAAAGGTGTACTCATTGGCTTGCACTCGGGTCATCCCATATTTTGCCAACATATCCAATGCATATTGGCGTTGCACTAACCATGTACCTGCATGGTCTTTGATCACTTCAATTCCAAGAAAGTATCTCAACTTACCCAAGTCTTTCATGTTGAACTGCCCACTCAATGCCTTCTTGACATGCAGAACATCTGTAGCCATGATCCCCTCTGACAATCACGTCATCCACATAGATGACAAGTAAGACAATCCCATGATCTGTTTTCTTCACATGGAGTGAAGAATCTGCTGTAGAAACCTGAAATCCAATGGAGATAAGATATCTACTCATCTTATCACTCCAAGCACGAGGTGCTTGCTTCAACCCATATAAAGCTTTCTTTAATCTGCATACATGAGTGGGATACTTTGGGTGTACATAACCTTTTGGCTGTGCCATATAAACTTCTTCTTGTAGATCACCATTTAGAAATGCATTTTTCACATCCATTTGATGCATTTCCCAACCATTTGCTGTAGCCATAGCAATGACTGCTCTCACTGTTCCCATCTTTGCCACTGGACTAAATGTTTCATCATAGTCCAAGCCTTGGGTTTGTGCATAACCCTTAGCTACCAATCTCGCTTTATGGCATTCAATGGAACCATTAGACTTGCATTTCACTTTGTAAACCCATTTACAACCAATAACATTTTTGTCCTATGGTAATGCAACCAAATCCCATGTGTCATTATGAACCAATGCGTCCATCTCAACATCCATTGCCTTCTCCCATACATGCTTTCCACTTCTGTATAGCATGTAGGTTCCACATGGTTCACCAAAGAGGCCATATATGCGTAATGCATAGCAAAATCACGATATGTCAACCTGTCAAAACTGGATACTTGACCCTTTGGGATCTCCACAATGCATGCGGATCACTCTGAACACCTGTCACTCTAGCATGTGGAGGCACATATCTATCCTACCTTGCACCAGGTGTGGAGGCACATATCTATCATGCCTTGCACCAAGTGTGCGTAAAACAGGTATGCCAAGTTCCTCATCCAAACTCTCTGAACTTGACGACTCATAACCTGTAATTCCAATTCCTTCAACCTTCTTCTTCCCTTTATCCACAGCACTAATCCCAGTGCTCATGCTCTCATGTCTCAAGCGTCCTGACCATGGACGTACAGTGCTACTCTTAGACTCTGCTGGCCCCCCAGACATAGAAATAGAACTTGCTTGTGGCAAGTTCACATGCACATCAGCATCTGTAAGATCCCTATTCCCACTGAGCAACGGATTCGGGGTACTAGCAGCGGAAGTAGCACTTCTCGCGCGGGACAGGGGTCCAACACTCGGGGCCTCGCCCACGGATATCCGGACAAGAGACTAATCCGTCGGTTTGTCCAAAACCGAAACCGGAAAAACTTCCTTTACCCGGAAAGCAGCACGGGCGATTCCACCAGGATAACTCTTTACTCTAACGTAGTCAAGATCATTACTGATCAAACTGATCTGACTGCACCTTTAACGGTACTTGGTCAAATCAAGGAAGAACTTGCACTTGGATCATTGGGATCAACGCTTTTTTCCCCATCAAGAGGCACAGCCGTTGATTCCTATCCATAGAACAATTTCTATCCGGGATTTACTTCATCTATCGTAATAATAGAAATTAAATCTCGATTTACGGATCCATCAGTCCAGCCTAACCCCATCCGATCCCATGGGTTAGCCAACCGCCCAACCACTGTAGTGATGGGATCCAATTTTGGAATTTGGTTAGGTTTTGTCCCGGGTACCAAGGAAAAGAGTTCCAAGGCCCCCTAGCCGGAAGTTCATGCAAACATAGAACTAGCCACACCACTTACACACCCAATATGAAATTGCCTTTTTCTTAGCATCAACTAACTTTAAAACAATCCTTTAATGAAACCATAGTACTACTGATCATAATCTTCCAATTTATCCGGTTGATTCATAATTTCCCATCATTCCTTCATCAGAGTATCTATGGCATCATTGGCAACTAGAACGCTCACCACCTGTCCACACAGGGGGCCTTTTCAATAGTTCCTAGCCCATAATACTCGGCAATATAATCACTTATAAAAATCAAGATGGACTCTCGTTGAAGATCAGCAAGATCAACCAACAGATCCATATAAAGAGCCATGGACTCATCCATTGAAGACCAGCAAGGTCAATCAACCAGATCCATGCCCGGTTTCACAAAACAACTCTTACTCCTTGTTCCAATATCTTCCTCGACGCACGCGTGGGTATCCTGGGCGACCCAGAGCCCGAGCACCGTATGGTCAGCACCCTCTAGGATCCTTCGCAGGTGACCTAGCGCTTCACTCATAGGCCGCTTCCTTGGTCCCTCATCCACCGTACCGGAAGCTCACCATTTAAATCGAACCGAGGCTGGTCAAGACCTCGGTCGACCTTGCTACGCGAGACGTCCTCCATTGACTCTCCGTCAGCAGTTGCAACTTTAACAGTTAGGTCTTCATGACCTTAATCCACAAGATGGTCAAAATGCTTCCCCAGCATTCTTGACATAAAACAGTCATTTACAAACAGTCACAAAATACAGTTTCTAAATCAAACTCTCGTCTTTCCACATTATCCCTCCTTAGTCCACATTACTTATTCCACATTCCATTCAATGTGTACTCATTCTCATCCATTTCCTCATATCGACGACACATTAATTCACATTCACATTCATACATCCACATTTACATGGATACATCCATTTTCACATCCTCATTTATACATCCACATCCACATCCATATTCACATCCATACATCCACATCTACATGCATACCTCCATTTTCACATCCTCATTTATACATCCACATCCCTTATCTACATTCATACATACACATCCATATCCACATCCATACATCCACATCCACATCCATATCCACATCCATACATCCACATCCACATCCACATTCATATTCACATCCATATATCCACATCTACATGCATACATCCATTATCACGTCCTCATTCATACATCCACATCCACATCCACATACATACATACATCCACATCCACATACATACATACATCCACATCCACATTCCCATTCACATCTATACATCCACATCTACATCCACATACATACATACATCCACATCCACATTCCCATTCACATCTATACATCCACATCTACATCCACATTCATATACATCCACATCCACATTCCCATTCACATCTATACATCCACATCTACATCCACATTCACATCTATGCATATATATCTTCATGCATACATCCATTTTCACATTCATACATCCACTTTCACATTCATACATCCATACTCCCATCTCCACATCCACACATCCACATACATACATCCACATCCACATTCCCATTCACATTTATACATCCACATCTACATCCACATTCACATCTATGCATATACATCTTCATGCATACATCCATTTTCACATTCATACATCCACTTTCACATTCATACATCCATACTCCCATCTCCACATCCACACATCCACATACATACATCCACATCCACATTCCCATTCACATTTATACATCCACATCTACATCCACATTCACATCTATGCATATACATCTTCATGCATACATCCATTTTCACATTCATACATCCACTTTCACATTCATACATCCATACTCCCATCTCCACATCCACACATCCACATACATACATCCATTTCCACATTCCCATTCATGTAACCCCATATGTCTTCACATCTAATCTTTTACATCACATCCATTCTCACCCTATCACAACCATATACATCCTATTCTATCACATACACTTCTTACCTCATCCCATACACATCTTATCACATCCTATCACTTTCCATATGCATCTTATCAATTCTTATCACATCTCATACACCTCTTATCACATCTTATCACATTTCATATCTTTTTTTTTTTTAAAAGAGAATTCTTATATTTAATATAAGATTTCTCTACACATTTATTTATACAAAAATTCCATTTAAGGAGACTAACACTTTCGAAATTAAAATCAATCTTTTATGCATCTTCTTATGCATAAATTCAGTTTGGTAGGAAATTACACTTTTAGAATAAAAGAATTTCTCTTATGCAACTAAGTTAAGCATAAAATCCATTTATGAGGAAAATCACACTTTTAGTATAAAAAGAATATCTTTTATGCATACCTATATGCATGAAATCCAATATGATAAAAGTAACACTTTTGATATAAAATTTTTTCCTTTATGCATACTTCTATGCATGAAAATTAAAAATGATAAAAGTAACACTTTTGATATAAAAAATTTTTCCTTTATGCATACTTCTATGCATGAAAATTAAAAATGATAAAAGTAACACTTTTGATATAAAATTTTTTCCTTTATGCATACTTCTATGCATGAAAATTAAAAATGATAAAAGTAACACTTTTGATATAAATTTTTTTTCTTTATGCATACTTTTATACATGAAAATTAAAAATGATAAAAGTAACACTTTTGATATAAAAATTTTTCCTTTATGCATACTTCTATGCATGAAAATTAAAAATGATAAAAGTAACACTTTTGACATAAAATTTTTTCCTTTATGCATACTTCTATGCATGAAAATTAAAAATGATAAAAATAACACTTTTGATATAAAAATTTATCCATTATGCATACTTCTATGCATGAAATAAAAATGGTAAAAATAACACTTTTGATATAAAAACTTATCCTTTATGCATGATATTAAAATTCAATTTCTCCATGATTGTAATGAAATTCTTTCAATTAATCTAAGATGATAATTCCTAGAATATGGTAGGAAGTCCTCTTTTTATGCTTTGAATGAGATTATTTTATGCATAATTTTTATAAAAATTTTGCCATAGCTCCGCTGCTATGACTGATAAATCTCAATTTTTCTAAGGGATAATGCTTATCATTAAGGAATAATTAAAATAATCTCTAATTGGATTATTAATCCATAATGGATTGAATCATTAATATACATAAACTAAAAGCATAGAAAAAAGCCAATAATTTGGCCTCAAGCATAGCTTAATCTTGGGTTAAGGAAAAGCTTTATGAAAAGCTTGATTTGGATTGAGAATGGGTCATGAGTATGACCATTTCTTGAGTGAGAGAGGGAATTTACATAAAAATCATTAGAATTTAAACATAAATGAAAATTAACTTCAATAGCATTATGTAACTCTTCACTACTATTCAAACTTCATTAGCATTTAAAAAAAACCATACCAATTAAACTTCTCAAGCTTGAGAGGGGTTGAGAAGAGAGAAACATTGAGAAATTATAGAAAGATCAATATTCACTAATTACCTTACAAATTGCTTGATTCTTTGTTCACGGTAGAGGCCCCCAACCAATCAATTGGTTAAGTATGTTGATGGAGCCACTAATGGGGATTGAAGAAAGAGGGAAGCTCCAAAAACTAGTGAATTATTAAATGAATTCACAGTTCTTGGCTTAGGTGGAGTAGAGTAACGATGCATAAACACTATCTATTTTTCAACAAGGGGGAGGCTTCTATTTATAGGAAAAATTGAGCTCCTAACCAAACAAACTGATTCTAGAATTTTCTAAATCAGTTTGGTCAATATTTGACCATTTTTAGGTCAGTTAAGCTAACTTTTTGGAACTAGACTTGAATGAGGAGAGAGGAGAGATGAAATATCTCAATTTTTATGAGTTTAAAACTCATTCAAGCATGTGAAATATGCACCTCCTTTAAAGAACTCCCCTTCCTTACATATGTGTCATAATGGAATCATTTTAATATTGCTCATAGTTTTTTTTACTAATAAACCTTGTACATTTTCAACTCTTCATCTTATGTGAAATATGCACCTCCTTTAAAGAATTCCCCTTCCTTACATATGTGTCATAATGGAATCATTTTAATATTGCTCATAGTTTTTTACTAATAAACCTTGTACATTTTCAACTCTTCATCTTATGTGAGCATTTACTCATTTTTGGATACCCAAAATATCTCATATTTTTAATATTGCTCATAGTTTTTTACTAATAAACCTTGTACAGTTTCAACTCTTCACCTTATGTGAGCATTTACTCATTTTTGGGTATCTTCTTTTTATAAATTTGGATTTATCTCTTCCCTACACATGGATTGATGCTATTGGCCCATAGGAACCTTAATTGGACCATAGTCTAAAGATTTCTGAAAATCTAAACCCTTAGACTAAGGTTCTTTATACCTATTTCCAATTAATTCCAATTGCACATTGGAAAATTCTTTTTGAATTTCTGTTTCAGGGGAACTCATCTGAATTATAAGAGATATTTTTCTATCCAAAAATATTCAAAATCTGAATATTCTCTTTCTAGAATAATTTTTCTCTCTCTAGGCTAAAATAGTTAGCAACAGGATCTTTATATTTATGAAGAGGGTTGATTACAGGGGAAGATACTAGACATCAAAAAGGGGTTGGGGGAGGAATCTTACATTCTACCCCACTTAAAAAACGCGAGATGTCCTCATCTCGCAACTTGTGATAATTTCGCAAGATTCACGAATATAAGACTTAGAGAAAAATTTTAATCAAGATTAACCACCAAGATAAGTCTTAAAGAGAGCAAGATTCAAAATACGAACAAGATTTAAACTTTATTCATTCTCGGAACTTATACAGTAAAGATAGAGGAACTCTTTACACTTCCATAAGCCCGTCCATCATATGGTCACAAAAGCAGTCCTCACAAGCTGGACAAGTATAAGGTAACTCATCTATGGGAATGATTCTGTGGGTTATTGCTGCGCCTATCTCAGTGGTATGAGGTGTTCTAACAAAAGGACCTCTGAGAGGTAAGCCAAAAACGGGGTAAAGGCATATCTTCTCATGAGGAAGAAAACACGCCAGTAAGAAGACCCGCTCAGAAAACCCAGGATGCCTTGATCTCATGACGCAGTAGTATCGGGGACCCAAACCCAAAGCTTCAATAACCATGGCCAAGCGGACATTGTTACGAAAGTGCTGCTGTCCCCAGGGTGTTACCCTAGTTATGTCTTGATAGGTCCGCCATTTTGTTTGCGCTACAGAAGTTCCCAAGTGAGGGAAAAGTGAGCGCTCATACTGTTCTATAAAATCCTTCTTCACAGACTCACTTGCGTCTTGAAGGTGAGGAATCATTATGGATAAAACTAATTCTTGTTGCCAAGCCATGAAGGAGATTAAGAAAGAAAGAAGATCAATGGAAGTAAGATTACTGTGAACGATAAGTAAAAGTTACGATTTATATAAAGGAAGGAGCTAGCGTAACTTAGAAGCCAACGGTAACTTGCCACTGAAGTTTTACCGTCTTTCTATGATTTGGGTTTGGCACATTTTTCTATAGAAGGCATTCAGAACTTTGAGATGAGGAGATAAAAGAAGTTCGTAAGCTAAATCACCTACTTTCTTTGGTCCACAATATCTAGGAGATAACTTCTTATACTCTCCAAGAGATAAAGAACTTCTTTTGGGCCGTACTCGAGACCAAAACCTTGATATCCAAAACATCGATTCTCACTTCTGAACTCGTTGTTCTGAATCCTTAAAACAAGTGGGACTCTTGAGAAGTATTCAGGAAAAGGTTCTTCCTTTTTTAAACAGAATCTTTCTTTTATTTTAGAGAGAGAATAATTATGAGATCAGAAAGGGAGATTCTTACTCCTGTATACCTCTAAGGCTGGGGGAGGAATCTTACATTCTACCCCACTTAAAAGGTGCAAGATGTCCTCATCTCGCAAGTAGATGACAACTTTTTTGCTTAATATCCAATTTATTCTGGGGTTCCTTATATTCCGGTCAACCCAACAGAATATGGGGATAAATATCCCTTATATAGAATTCATCATTAAATAACAATTCATTCAGATCATATCATTCATATCTTTAACACGATAATGGTCCATTAGACCGAAAATTTCCTTCTGAACATTCCTCCACGGAATTTAAGTTAAGCAAGTTCTCAATTTGTCATCCCTTAACTTGATCTACCGTCTCAAGTATTAACAGTAGCAATTTGACAACATAATCCACTAATCTCATAGTGATTTGCTGAATCATTTTCATCATTTATCATTACAGGGACTCGTCCCAATCATCCACATTGTGGTTTCGCTCAGCTTATTACATTTCAACCCATTTTCAAGGATCATCATTTTTCAATCAGAATCCAAATCAATTCATCAGTTCCCAAACAGAATTAAAAATCATATCAACCACATTCAAAATCATCATCTGGATAGCATTAACGCTTATAATTTCAAGTCTTAGATTTACTCGTATATACTGTCGGTAAAGAGCTGCAGTTATACCCTCGGTATATACGGATAGTCATGATACTCGAAACTATAAGGTAAATACCATCATGTCTAGGTCTCAAGCAAGTCAGGGTTCCATACAATTGCGGTACTTCCAATTGAAGACCCAATTACTAATTTACGAATTTCAATTTGAATTAACAATTTGTATGAATTATATCAAACAATTACAACCTTTTTGTGCGTCTTGATAAATTTTTGACATAATTGGCTCCTCAGTTGATCTTATTGGAGATCTATGACTTAAGTCTGATAAATAGATTTTTCTTTATCCGATCGTCCGAAAAAAAACATTTGTATATTTATATACAAGTTGCAATAATTACATAGAGTGGCTCGGCTCCAAAATTCAAAATCTCTTCGAGAGACGCATAAGACGACGGTACTGGGCCATAGTCATGCCCTGTTACATAAGTTCTCTAACTGCGAAGGGAGTTATTATTTTCTCCTTAGGGATAAATCGACTAAGGAGTCTATAAATTCGACATGAAAGTCTGAAATTTCGAGGTGTCGAATGATATAGAATGACACCACGCACCATTTTTAGCTTTAACAGGATCATAGTCAATGAAAGATTCTGCCACAGCATTGTATGGCGGTTGCAATGGGCGTGGACATATTGCCCTGCAAACCACTTATGTTGTATTCTCTCCGCTAGGGTAGGAAAACATAAATCTGCGAAATGGCGTGCGAGTCTTACTCGGCTTGTTTGAGTTGAAGCGGAAGAGATGAGATGCTCGAAGGCAAACGCAATCATATCTTGAGACTGGGTGAGGTCGGGAATACCAGATAAATGGGGAACTTCCATCTATAAAAACAAATTTTCTTTTTGATTAAAATTTCTTCATTAAAGAAGCTTACGGAATGAAAATACATTATGAAAATGCTATTTCTGAATTCTTTTTACCAATTTCAGATAAGAATTTAATTATCTTTATTAGCTTTCAATTTCGCTCTGATACCAACTGTAAGATCCCTATTCCCACCGAGCAACGGATTCGGGGTACTAGCAGCGGAAGTAGCACTTCTCGCGCGGGACAGGGGTCCAACACTCGGGGCCTCGCCCACGGATATCCGGACAAGAGACTAATCCGTCGGTTTGTCCAAAACCGAAACCGGAAAAACTTCCTTTACCCGGAAAGCAGCACGGGCGATTCCACCAGGATAACTCTTTACTCTAACGTAGTCAAGATCATTACTGATCAAACTGATCTGACTGCACCTTTAACGGTACTTGGTCAAATCAAGGAAGAACTTGCACTTGGATCATTGGGATCAACGCTTTTTTCCCCATCAAGAGGCACAGCCGTTGATTCCTATCCATAGAACAATTTCTATCCGGGATTTACTTCATCTATCGTAATAATAGAAATTAAATCTCGATTTACGGATCCATCAGTCCAGCCTAACCCCATCCGATCCCATGGGTTAGCCAACCGCCCAACCACTGTAGTGATGGGATCCAATTTTGGAATTTGGTTAGGTTTTGTCCCGGGTACCAAGGAAAAGAGTTCCAAGGCCCCCTAGCCGGAAGTTCATGCAAACATAGAACTAGCCACACCACTTACACACCCAATATGAAATTGCCTTTTTCTTAGCATCAACTAACTTTAAAACAATCCTTTAATGAAACCATAGTACTACTGATCATAATCTTCCAATTTATCCGGTTGATTCATAATTTCCCATCATTCCTTCATCAGAGTATCTATGGCATCATTGGCAACTAGAACGCTCACCACCTGTCCACACAGGGGGCCTTTTCAATAGTTCCTAGCCCATAATACTCGGCAATATAATCACTTATAAAAATCAAGATGGACTCTCGTTGAAGATCAGCAAGATCAACCAACAGATCCATATAAAGAGCCATGGACTCATCCATTGAAGACCAGCAAGGTCAATCAACCAGATCCATGCCCGGTTTCACAAAACAACTCTTACTCCTTGTTCCAATATCTTCCTCGACGCACGCGTGGGTATCCTGGGCGACCCAGAGCCCGAGCACCGTATGGTCAGCACCCTCTAGGATCCTTCGCAGGTGACCTAGCGCTTCACTCATAGGCCGCTTCCTTGGTCCCTCATCCACCGTACCGGAAGCTCACCATTTAAATCGAACCGAGGCTGGTCAAGACCTCGGTCGACCTTGCTACGCGAGACGTCCTCCATTGACTCTCCGTCAGCAGTTGCAACTTTAACAGTTAGGTCTTCATGACCTTAATCCACAAGATGGTCAAAATGCTTCCCCAGCATTCTTGACATAAAACAGTCATTTACAAACAGTCACAAAATACAGTTTCTAAATCAAACTCTCGTCTTTCCACATTATCCCTCCTTAGTCCACATTACTTATTCCACATTCCATTCAATGTGTACTCATTCTCATCCATTTCCTCATATCGACGACACATTAATTCACATTCACATTCATACATCCACATTTACATGGATACATCCATTTTCACATCCTCATTTATACATCCACATCCACATCCATATTCACATCCATACATCCACATTTACATGCATACCTCCATTTTCACATCCTCATTTATACATCCACATCCCTTATCTACATTCATACATACACATCCATATCCACATCCATACATCCACATCCACATCCATATCCACATCCATACATCCACATCCACATCCACATTCATATTCACATCCATATATCCACATCTACATGCATACATCCATTATCACGTCCTCATTCATACATCCACATCCACATACATACATACATCCACATCCACATACATACATACATCCACATCCACATTCCCATTCACATCTATACATCCACATCTACATCCACATACATACATACATCCACATCCACATTCCCATTCACATCTATACATCCACATCTACATCCACATTCATATACATCCACATCCACATTCCCATTCACATCTATACATCCACATCTACATCCACATTCACATCTATGCATATATATCTTCATGCATACATCCATTTTCACATTCATACATCCACTTTCACATTCATACATCCATACTCCCATCTCCACATCCACACATCCACATACATACATCCACATCCACATTCCCATTCACATTTATACATCCACATCTACATCCACATTCACATCTATGCATATACATCTTCATGCATACATCCATTTTCACATTCATACATCCACTTTCACATTCATACATCCATACTCCCATCTCCACATCCACACATCCACATACATACATCCACATCCACATTCCCATTCACATTTATACATCCACATCTACATCCACATTCACATCTATGCATATACATCTTCATGCATACATCCATTTTCACATTCATACATCCACTTTCACATTCATACATCCATACTCCCATCTCCACATCCACACATCCACATACATACATCCATTTCCACATTCCCATTCATGTAACCCCATATGTCTTCACATCTAATCTTTTACATCACATCCATTCTCACCCTATCACAACCATATACATCCTATTCTATCACATACACTTCTTACCTCATCCCATACACATCTTATCACATCCTATCACTTTCCATATGCATCTTATCAATTCTTATCACATCTCATACACCTCTTATCACATCTTATCACATTTCATATCTTTTTTTTTTTTAAAGAGAATTCTTATATTTAATATAAGATTTCTCTACACATTTATTTATACAAAAATTCCATTTAAGGAGACTAACACTTTCGAAATTAAAATCAATCTTTTATGCATCTTCTTATGCATAAATTCAGTTTGGTAGGAAATTACACTTTTAGAATAAAAGAATTTCTCTTATGCAACTAAGTTAAGCATAAAATCCATTTATGAGGAAAATCACACTTTTAGTATAAAAAGAATATCTTTTATGCATACCTATATGCATGAAATCCAATATGATAAAAGTAACACTTTTGATATAAAATTTTTTCCTTTATGCATACTTCTATGCATGAAAATTAAAAATGATAAAAGTAACACTTTTGATATAAAAAATTTTTCCTTTATGCATACTTCTATGCATGAAAATTAAAAATGATAAAAGTAACACTTTTGATATAAAATTTTTTCCTTTATGCATACTTCTATGCATGAAAATTAAAAATGATAAAAGTAACACTTTTGATATAAAATTTTTTTCTTTATGCATACTTTTATACATGAAAATTAAAAATGATAAAAGTAACACTTTTGATATAAAAATTTTTCCTTTATGCATACTTCTATGCATGAAAATTAAAAATGATAAAAGTAACACTTTTGACATAAAATTTTTTCCTTTATGCATACTTCTATGCATGAAAATTAAAAATGATAAAAATAACACTTTTGATATAAAAATTTATCCATTATGCATACTTCTATGCATGAAATAAAAATGGTAAAAATAACACTTTTGATATAAAAACTTATCCTTTATGCATGATATTAAAATTCAATTTCTCCATGATTGTAATGAAATTCTTTCAATTAATCTAGGATGATAATTCCTAGAATATGGTAGGAAGTCCTCTTTTTATGCTTTGAATGAGATTATTTTATGCATAATTTTTATAAAAATTTTGCCATAGCTCCGCTGCTATGACTGATAAATCTCAATTTTTCTAAGGGATAATGCTTATCATTAAGGAATAATTAAAATAATCTCTAATTGGATTATTAATCCATAATGGATTGAATCATTAATATACATAAACTAAAAGCATAGAAAAAAGCCAATAATTTGGCCTCAAGCATAGCTTAATCTTGGGTTAAGGAAAAGCTTTATGAAAAGCTTGATTTGGATTGAGAATGGGTCATGAGTATGACCATTTCTTGAGTGAGAGAGGGAATTTACATAAAAATCATTAGAATTTAAACATAAATGAAAATTAACTTCAATAGCATTATGTAACTCTTCACTACTATTCAAACTTCATTAGCATTTAAAAAAAACCATACCAATTAAACTTCTCAAGCTTGAGAGGGGTTGAGAAGAGAGAAACATTGAGAAATTATAGAAAGATCAATATTCACTAATTACCTTACAAATTGCTTGATTCTTTGTTCACGGTAGAGGCCCCCAACCAATCAATTGGTTAAGTATGTTGATGGAGCCACTAATGGGGATTGAAGAAAGAGGGAAGCTCCAAAAACTAGTGAATTATTAAATGAATTCACAGTTCTTGGCTTAGGTGGAGTAGAGTAACGATGCATAAACACTATCTATTTTTCAACAAGGGGGAGGCTTCTATTTATAGGAAAAATTGAGCTCCTAACCAAACAAACTGATTCTAGAATTTTCTAAATCAGTTTGGTCAATATTTGACCATTTTTAGGTCAGTTAAGCTAACTTTTTGGAACTAGACTTGAATGAGGAGAGAGGAGAGATGAAATATCTCAATTTTTATGAGTTTAAAACTCATTCAAGCATGTGAAATATGCACCTCCTTTAAAGAACTCCCCTTCCTTACATATGTGTCATAATGGAATCATTTTAATATTGCTCATAGTTTTTTTTACTAATAAACCTTGTACATTTTCAACTCTTCATCTTATGTGAAATATGCACCTCCTTTAAAGAATTCCCCTTCCTTACATATGTGTCATAATGGAATCATTTTAATATTGCTCATAGTTTTTTACTAATAAACCTTGTACATTTTCAACTCTTCATCTTATGTGAGCATTTACTCATTTTTGGATACCCAAAATATCTCATATTTTTAATATTGCTCATAGTTTTTTACTAATAAACCTTGTACAGTTTCAACTCTTCACCTTATGTGAGCATTTACTCATTTTTGGGTATCTTCTTTTTATAAATTTGGATTTATCTCTTCCCTACACATGGATTGATGCTATTGGCCCATAGGAACCTTAATTGGACCATAGTCTAAAGATTTCTGAAAATCTAAACCCTTAGACTAAGGTTCTTTATACCTATTTCCAATTAATTCCAATTGCACATTGGAAAATTCTTTTTGAATTTCTGTTTCAGGGGAACTCATCTGAATTATAAGAGATATTTTTCTATCCAAAAATATTCAAAATCTGAATATTCTCTTTCTAGAATAATTTTTCTCTCTCTAGGCTAAAATAGTTAGCAACAGGATCTTTATATTTATGAAGAGGGTTGATTACAGGGGAAGATACTAGACATCAAAAAGGGGTTGGGGGAGGAATCTTACAGCATCATTCAAGTGAATCAATGACACCCTCATCCTTTGCTTTGTACCAACTAGCAAGTTCATCAAACACCACATCTCATAAGATAAACCACTTGCCTAGTTTATGGATTGTAACATTTGTATGCCTTGTGATCCTGTGCATAACCAACAAACACACACTTTTCTGCCTTAGGATCCAACTTCCTCCTTCTCTCATCAGGCACATGTACATAAGCTATGCAACCAAACACTTTGAGGTGTCCAATGTCTGGCCTAAAACCTATAAGCCGCATCTCTGGTGTACTTTCATGTATGGCTGCTGTGGGTGTCTTATATACACTGCAGTGGCACATGCTTCTGCCCAATAATAATCTGGCATGTTCTTTTCATTGAGCATTGCCCTGGCCACTTTACAAATGACTCTATTCTTTCTCTCAGCAACACCATTTTGCTGAGGTGTATACCTATAAGTTAACTGCCTTCTTATGCCATGCTTTCTCAAGAAATGCTCAAAAGCATGTGAGGTGTATTCACCACCTCCATCTGTTCTCAAACATTTTATCCAAGAGCCATATTGCTTCTCTGCAAAAGCTTTGAAATCCATAAACTTTCCCAACACTTCACTTTTCTCTCTGAGAAAGTAAATCCAAGTCATTCTGCTGGAATCATCAATGAATGTCACATAATATAAGCTGCCTTTAATAGATGGGTTTTGTCCAGGACCCCATACATCGCTATGAACTATTTCAAGTGGCCTGCTACTCATGTTGCCTTCTCTAGGAAACGGCAACCTTGCCTACTTTCCAAACTGATAGGCATCACAAACATGCATATTCCCATCATACTTGAATCTAGGTAGCCCACTAACAATGCCTCTTGCCTACATGTTCTTTAACCTTTGTATATTCACATGTCAATCCTCTTATGCCACATGTCAATGTCCTGTACCACATTTCAGCTTTTAGAGAACATGGCTAATTTCAACTCAGGAATCCCAACATCTAGCTTAAACAACCTGCCTTCTTTCTTGCCTTTGGCAATGACTCTACATCCATTTTTGAGGTCCTCAACAAAGCAACCATGCTCGTTGAAACGAACCTGTAATCCCTGTTCCACCATTTGACCAACTGAGGCCAAGCTTTTTGTAATAGAAGGCACATACAAGACATCTGCCATAGACTTTGTTTCACCATTGTGCATAACCAATGGTACACTTCCCAACATGTGTGATAGCATGTTGGGTATCATCTCCTGTTTCCACATAGCCTTTCACATCCATAGGCTTCGTATGCTCAAACCATTCACCATGACAAGTCATATGGTTTGATGCTCTAGAGTCCATATACCAAGTGTCATCACTTTCAGCATTTGTCATCATAGATCCCACAACATGTTTCATGGCAAACAAGTGATTTGTGCTGCCATCATTACTGTTTGATGCATAATTTCCACCATGTTGTGCATAATGTCCACCATGTTGTGCTCTACCCCCTCTCAAATCATTTTGTTTGTGAAAACAATCACGTGCCATATGACCAAATTTCCCACGATAATGGCATTCCACATTTTGCATAGATGTTTGTTGGCCTTGCTAACGTCCTCTACCACAAGGATTACCTCTGCCTCTCTGAGGTGTATATCCACGACCACCTCTAGCACCATATGTAGGCTGAAAATTCTGTTGTGGTGACCTGTCTTGCCATCCACGACCATTACCATGGCCACGTGATGCAAAAATTCTCCCCTTTGTGAATAGAAAGCCTGATTTTTGCCATTATCATCATGGCTAGTAGATGCATCATGAAAGGGGTCACTGAGTTTGATTTCCTCAACAAGCAAGAGTGAAACCAACTCATCAAAGTTTTGTAAACCTGTACTCCAAACCGAGATGGATGTATCAAAAGACTTATACTCCTTGCCAAGACCACGCAAGGTAATGTCTACCAAATCATCATCAGGCATGGGGGCATTGATTGTTGCCAATGCATCTGCATACTTCTTTATCTCTTGTACATAATCATGGATCCTCCTTCTATTCCATTTTACATTATGAATTTGTTGTCACAACTGAGATTTGCGACAAGCACTAGTGTCTGTATCACAGCTTTACCAATGTATCCCATGCATCCTTGGGATTCTCAACATCATGTATGTGCATGAGTATAGCATCCGAAATACATATAGACAGATAATGCAACACTTTGTATGCTCTTTCTGACCATTGCTTATGAGCTATAACCTGCTGCTGTGTAGGTTGTCGGTGTAGTTTCGGCTCTGGCTTCGCACCTATAATAAGATTCCAAAAACCTTTTCCCTTCAGAAAACTTTTAATCCTGTTCTTCCATGCTTGGAAGTTCTTCCTATCCAATTTTTCACCCACAATTTGTACTGGATTGTCCGACATATTTGCTCAATGTAATTGCACCTTCCGCACACGTCCAAATCTATAAATGAGCCTTCCTCATCTCAACCACACTCTAATGAGTGTTCCAGATACTCCAAAGTACTCAACAAACTTTAATTTTGATGTAGAAAATCAAACTGTATGCATCCAAAATGAAAGTCTAGCTTACACAGTCCAAGGTACCCTGTTTTGGTGCGCTTTCCAAGGCTCCAAATTGCAATGTAGTGGTCAAGTGGATACCTTGCATTGACACCTAAAAAAGCTCAATGTTGCATATCAACACCAACCAAGGTGTGTACATGTGAGATTCCTATCCCCACCGTGCAACGGATTCGGGGTGCTAGCAGCAGAAGTAGCACATCTTGCGCGGGGCAGGGTCCCACACTCGGGGCCTCGCCCACGGATATTCGGACATGTGACTAATTCCTCGATTCTTCCAAACCGAACTCGGAAAAACTTGTCTTGCCCGGAAAGCACGGGCGATTCCACCAGGATAACTTTTCCCTAACGTAGTCAAAAGCCTTAACTAAAACTGAGCTCATCTGACCGAACCCGTAAGTCCCATAGTCAGATCAGGGAAAAAGACTATACTTGGATCATAGAGATCAACGCTTTTTTCCTCATTGAGAGGCACAGCCGTTGATTCTTTTCCATAGAACAATTTTTGTCCGGGATTTACTTCATCTATCGAACTAAACAGAAATTGAGTCTCGATTTACGGATCCATCAGTCCAGCCTAACCCCATCCAGTCCCATGGGTTAGCCCCAACCACTGTAGTGATGCGATCCAATTAGGAATTTGGTTAGGTTTTGTCCCGGGTACCAGGGAAAAGAGTTCCCAGGCCCCCTAACCGGATGTTCATGCAAACATAAAACTAGTCACACCACTTACACACCCAACCAATATGAAATTGCCTTTTTCACAGATTCAGTCATCTTTAAAACAATCATTTAATGAAACCATAGTATCACTGATCACAATCCTCCAAAATATCTAGTTGAATCTTAATTTCCAATCATTCCTTCATCAGAGTATCTATGGCATCACTGGCAACCAGAATGGCCTTTTCAATAGTTCCTAGCTCATAGTACTCGGCAATATAATCACTTATAAAAATCAAGATGGAATCTCCGTTGAAGATCAGCAAGATCAACCAACGGATCCATATAAAAGAGCCATGGACTCATCCATTGACCAGCAAGGTCAATCAACTAGATCCATGCCCGGTTTCAGAAAACAACTCTTACTCCTTGTTCCAATATCTTCCACGACGCACGTGTGGGTATATTCGATGACCCAGAGCCCGAGCACCGTATGGTCAGCACCCTCTAGGATCCTTCGCAGGTCACCTAGCGCTTCACTCATAGGCCACTTCCTTGGTCCCTCATCCACCGTACCGGAAGCTCACCATTTAAATCGAACCGAGGCTAGTCAAGACCTGACCTTGCTACGTGAGACGTCCTCCATTGACTCTCCGTACAGCAGTTGCAACTTTATCAGGTAGGTCTTCACGACCACATTCTCAAGATAGTCAAAATGCTTCCCCAGCATTCTTGACATAAAACAGTCATTTACAAATAGATCACAAATACAGTTTCTATAATGAATTCACATCTTTCCAGTTTGTTCCACATCAATCCATATTACTTAACCCAAACCCAATTCATAAGTGTATCCATTCTTGACCAGATACATCATTTTCCATCCCATCTCATCAAATTTATTCACTTCATATAACATCCATTCCTATCTTTCTTAATTTACATTACGTCTTACCACATCCATTTCTCATTACATCTCATTCGTTCACATATTATATTATTCATTTCACATTCTGATTCACTTGACATCTCATCTCATCCATCCGTTCATATCGACTTCATATCCATTCACATACATATTCGCATTCATATATCCACATCCACATCCACATTCATACATCCACATCCACATCCACATCCATTTCCACATCCACATCCATACATCCATTTTCACATCCACATTCACATTCATACATCCACATCTACATCCACATTCATACATCCACATCCACATCCACATCCATACTTCCATTTCCACATCCACATTCATACCTTCACATCCCCATTCACATTCATACATTCACATCCACATTCACATTCATACATCCACATCTACATCCACATTCATACATCCACATCCACATCCACATCCATACTTCCATTTCCACATCCACATTCATACCTTCACATCCCCACTCACATTCATACATCTACATCCGCATCCATACATCCATATCCACATTCCACATCCTCATTCACATTCACATACATCCACATCCACATTCCATATCTACATCATTTCTTTCACATACATATAACTACATCCATTCTTTCACATACATATAACTACATCCATTCTTTCACATACATCATTTCTTTCACATACATATAACTACATCCATTCTTTCACATACATACATCTCCAACTATTCATCGTTCATTTTCATCTATCTGATTCGTTTCACATCCTCATATCTATTTATAGAATACAAGAGAATTCTCATTTTTGATATAAGATTTCTTTACGCTTCTATTTATGCATAAATTCCATTTTAAGGAGAATAACACTTTCGAAATAAAAATCAATCTTTTATGCATCTTCCTATGCATAAATTCATTTTAAATAAGAATGACACTTTTGAATTAAAAATCAATCTTTTATGCATCTTCCTATGCATAAAATCAAAATTGACGAAAATAATTCTTTTGAACTAAAAATAGATTTCTTTATGCATCTTTCTATGCATAAAATTAAAATTGATGAGGATAACACTTTTGGATAAAAATAAATTCTTTATGCATCTTTCCATTCATAAATCCAATTTAGTAGGAATTACACTTTTAGAATAAAAGAATTTCTCTTATGCATCTAATTTAAGCATAAAATCATTTATGATGAAAATCACACTTTTAATATAAAAATATCTTTTATGCACCCATTTATGCATAAAAATCAAATATGATAAAAGTAACAGTTTTACAATAAAATAATAATCTTTTATTCATGCATACCTCTATGCATGAAAATCAAATATGATAAAAGTAACACTTTTACAATAAAATAATAATCTTTTATGCATACCTCTATGCATGAAAATCAAATATGATAAAAGTAACACTTTTACAATAAAATAATAATCTTTTATGCATACCTCTATGCATGAAAATCAAATATGATAAAAGTAACACTTTTACAAAAAAATAATAATCTTTTATGCATACCTCTATGCATGAAAATCAATAATAATGAAAGTAATACTTTTATAATAAAACTAAATTTCTTTTAAATAAATAATCAAAATGCATCTTCTATGCATGAAAATGACACTTTAGAATATAGAATTCATAAGGATTACTCTTTTAGAATAATGAAAGATAATACTTATTTCTAAATTTTTGAAAAATTTTGCCATAACCTCCTTTGTATGGCTAACCATTTTTTAATTTTAAGTCTCTAAAATTAATTAGAAATGCATCAAGAGTATTTAAATCATTCTAAAGTAACATTTTTCTACTTATTTAAGAGAAACATTATGAAAAACTTGAGTTTATTCATTAATCATTCACCTAGGATAAAGAATGGTTGGATTTACTAGAGAAGAGAGGGGAATGCCTTTTGCAAAATGAGGCATAACATCACTTGCAATTTTAGAGAAGACAAAAAGCATAAAAAACCATAAAAACCATAAAATAAATGGAAAAGAGAAGAATCACCAACTTACTGATGAATTTGAGAGCTTTCCTTTGGCTTGATGGTTTGAGGGTTCAACTCTTGTTTGAGACAAGAGTGGCCACCAATCTTTTGGAAGAGGGAAGGTCAAAAACTAATGAATTATGAGTAAAATTCATTGTTTTTGGCACTTGGGAGAGGCACGGTAACAGTGCAAAAACACTATTAAGTTTCAACAAAGGGGAGGGCTTCTATTTATAGGAAAAAGTGAGCCTCTAACCAAGCAAACTGATTCTAGAATTTTCCAGATCAGTTTGGTCAATTTTTGACCATTTTTAGGTCAGTTTTGCTCACTTTTTGGATCTAGTTAAAACAAGAGAGAGGAGAGATGAAAATATCTCATTATTTGGGAGTTTAAAACTCATTTAAGCATGTGAAATAGGTGCCTCCTTCATGAGGGAAATTCTCCCATGCAGAGGTGTCAAAAAATGCATCATTACTTCTAAATATCTCCCTTTTTTAACTATTAACCTTGTCCTTAGTCAACTCTTCATCTTATGTGAGTATTTACTCATTTTTGGGAGATTTTTCTTTTATTTCTTCATTTATCTCCTCCCTACATTTGGATGAATCTTATTGGTCCATAGGAAGCTTAATTTAAAATTTCGAAAAAATCTTTACCCCCCCAGGATAATGCCTCTTGAACAGATTATTCTTAATTTCTAATGCACCTTCTGAAAATCTTTTTGAACTTCTGTTTCAGGGGAACTTATTTCAATAAGATGAGGTATTTTTCTATCCAAAAATATTTAAAATATGAATATTCTCTTTCTAGAACATTTTCTCCCTCTAGGCCAAAACTGGTAGAAACAAGAGCTTTTATATTTCTGAAGAGGGATTTGATTACATGGGAAGATACTGGACATCTTGAGAGGCTGGGGGAGGAATCTTACATTCTACCCCACTTAAAAACGCGAGATGTCCTCATCTCGCAGGTGGAGTATGATCTCTTTCACCTTCTTCTTCTTCTTCAATCACTTCCAATGTTACAGCCTTGGAAGTGGATGGCCAATTTGGGAGCAACTCTCTTTGACTTCCCCTATTCTGAGTTGGAGGTCTTGCATCACTTTGGGTTGAAACTGCAGGTTGGACAGAGGGTCTACCTCTGGGATTTCCTTGATTTTGGCGATAGAACCGTGATTACTCTAGACGGAAGGGGCTGGAGTCTGGAATCTTGATCCCTGACTTTCTTGCCCTGAAAACCTTGATCCAAAAGGAGTTGGGCAATCCATGCTGCGATGTCCAAACCCTTGACAGTTATAGCATTTCACTCTCTTGTTCAAGGGTGGAACTTCTGAAGTTGAAATCCAGGGAATTGAGTTTCGAAAAAGGACATTTCTTCCATTCTGGAACTTCCCATATCCTGGGTTTGACCCTGATATCTCTTAGGCGGAGGAAGGTTGGAATCACCTTCTGGGAATAAAAACCTTTTGAAAGGTGATGGTGCTGGCTTTGGCGGGACTTTGACATCAAAGGCTTTGGCGAAATCCTTCGTCATTCTTACTGCTTCGGCCATTGAGATAGGTTTGGCATTTTTGACTAAAGTATCCAATGGCTCGTTCATTCCCCGAATGAACCTGGCCATCAGCTGCTCTTCATCCAATTGAGGGGAATATTTAAGGAGAAGGGCAAAAGCCTAATGGTACTCTTCAATTTTTTTGGGTTTCCTGCTTTAGTTCCAAGAACTCATTCATCTTAATTTCAAGAAAGCCTGGGGGACAAAATCTCTTTCTGAGATAAGCCTTGAGATCGGTCCAGATTCGGGTATTTCGGTCGAGACGGTTTGTCTCGCAGTGGTTTCTCCATGCCACTCTAGCTGTCTCCACTATCTTCAACCTTGCAAGAGCCATTTTGCTCTTCTCATTTGTAACCGGTGACATCGAAGTATTCTTCCATTGATTCGATCCACTTCTCCACAGGCTGCGAACTATGAAGAGTTTTACGAACATCCAGGTCGAGCTCTTCTTCATTGAGTTGGGGGTTAACATTTCTACCACGACAACCTCGGTCCATGTTCCTATATCAATACGAAAATTCTTGTTAAGTCTCTTTATTTATGATTCAATCCGAATTTTGATTCAACTGATTCCGGGGTTCTCGGCTCCCCACAGAGTCAAGGGATAAAGATACTCATATAGAACATATTATTAGTTAACAATTCATTCAAAATTATCTCATTCATATCTTTAACACAATAATGGTCCATTAGACTGAATTCTTCTATCTAAACAATCCTCCATGGAGATTTCAATTTTTCAGATTTTTAATTTATCATCCCTTAACTTGATCCGCTGATCAAAAGTTAATAGTAGTGCCAGCACAATCCACTAATCTCATAGTGATTGGCTGAAGTCATAACATCATTCCATTTAAGAACATCATCACAGGGACTTGTCCCATTCATCCTCATTGTGGTTTCGCTCAGCTTATTACATTTCAACCAAATTTCAAGAATCATCAATTTTTTTTATTTTTTATTTTTTATATTTGTTCAATCAGAATCGTATCAACCACATTCGAATTCATCATCTGGGTAGCATTAATGCTTATAATTTCAAGTCTTAGATTTATTCGTATATACTGTCAGTAAAGAGCTACAGTTATACCCTCGGTATATACGGGTAGTCATGGTTCTTGGAACTATAAGGTAAATACCATCATGTCTAGGCCTCAAGCAATTCAGGGATTCCATACAATTGCGGTACTTCCGTCTGAAGACCCAATTAGCAATTTACGAATTTCAGTTTGAATATCAAATTGTATGAATTTTATCACACAATTACAACCTTTTAGTGCTTCTAGATAAAATTTTGACATATTTGGCTTCTTGGTTGATCCTCATTAGCCAAATAGCTCTGATACCAATTGTGAGATCCCTATCCCCACCGTGCAACGGATTCGGGGTGCTAGCAGCAGAAGTAGCACATCTTGCGCGGGGCAGGGTCCCACACTCGGGGCCTCGCCCACAGATATCTGGACATGTGACTAATTCCTCAATTCTTCCAAACCAAACTCGGAAAAACTTCTCTTGCCCGAAAAGCACGGGCGATTCCACCAGGATAACTTTTCCCTAACGTAGTCAAAAGCCTTAACTAACTAAGCTCATCTGACTGAACCCGTAAGTCCCATAGTCAGATCAGGGAAAAAGACTGTGCTTGGATCATAGAGATCAACGCTTTTTTCCTCATTGAGAG
>NC_141101.1:9339003-9471503 GCF_041138505.1 Cibotium barometz
TTTATGCATCTTTCTATGCATAAAATTAAAATTGATGAGAATAACACTTTTGGATAAAAATAAATTCTTTATGCATCTTTCTATTCATAAATCCAATTTAGTAGGAATTACACTTTTAGAATAAAAGAATTTCTCTTATGCATCTAATTTAAGCATAAAATCATGAAAATCACACTTTTAATATAAAAATATCTTTTATGCACCCATTTATGCATAAAAATCAAATATGATAAAAGTAACACTTTTATAATAAAATAATAATCTTTTATTCATGCATACCTCTATGCATGAAAATCAAATATGATAAAAGTAACACTTTTACAAAATAATAATCTTTTATGCATACCTCTATGCATGAAAATCAAATATGATAAAAGTAACACTTTTACAATAAAATAATAACCTTTTATGCATACCTCTATGCATGAAAATCAAATATGATAAAAGTAACACTTTTACAATAAAATAATAACCTTTTATGCATACCTCTATGCATGAAAATCAAATATGATAAAAGTAACAATTTTATAATAAAATAATAACCTTTTATGCATACCTCTATGCATGAAAATCAAATATGATAAAAGTAACACTTTTACAATAAAATAATAACCTTTTATGCATACCTCTATGCATGAAAATCAAATATGATAAAAGTAACACTTTTACAATAAAATAATAACCTTTTATGCATACCTCTATGCATGAAAATCAAATATGATAAAAGTAACACTTTTACAATAAAATAATAATCTTTTATGCATACCTCTATGCATGAAAATCAATAATAATGAAAGTAATACTTTTATAATAAAACTAAATTTCTTTTATACAAATAATCAAAATGCATCTTCTATGCATGAAAATGACACTTTAGAATATAGAATTCATAAGGATTACTCTTTTAGAATAATGAAAGATAATACTTATTTCTAAATTTTTGAAAAATTTTGCCATAACCTCCTTTGTATGGCTGACCATTTTTCAATTTTAAGTCTCTAAAATTAATTAGAAATGCATCAAGAGTATTTAAATCATTCTAAAGTAACATTTTTCTACTTATTTAAGAGAAACATTATGAAAAACTTGAGTTTATTCATTAATCATTCACCTAGGATAAAGAATGGTTGGATTTACTAGAGAAGAGAGGGGAATGCCTTTTGCAAAATGAGGCATAACATCACTTGCAATTTTAGAGAAGACAAAAAGCATAAAAACCATAAAAACCATAAAATAAATGGAAAAGAGAAGAATCACCAACTTACTGATGAAATTGAGAGCTTTCCTTTGGCTTGATGGTTTGAGGGTTCAACTCTTGTTTGAGACAAGAGTGGCCACCAATCTTTTGGAAGAGGGAAGGTCAAAAACTAATGAATTATGAGTAAAATTCATTGTTTTTGGCACTTGGGAGAGGCAGGGTAACAATGCAAAAACACTATTAAGTTTCAACAAAGGGGAGGGCTTCTATTTATAGGAAAAAGTGAGCCTCTAACCAAGCAAACTGATTCTAGAATTTTCCAGATCAGTTTGGTCAATTTTTGACCATTTTTAGGTCAGTTTTGCTCACTTTTTGGATCTAGTTGAAACAAGAGAGAGGAGAGATGAAAATATCTCATTATTTGGGAGTTTAAAACTCATTCAAGCATGTGAAATAGGTGCCTCCTTTATGAGGGAAATTCTTCCATGCAGAGGTGTCAAAAATGCATCATTACTTCTAAATATCTCCCTTTTTTAACTATTAACCTTGTCCTTAGTCAACTCTTCATCTTATGTGAGTATTTACTCATTTTTGGGAGATTTTTCTTTTATTTCTTCATTTATCTCCTCCCTACATTTGGATGAATCTTATTGGTCCATAGGAACCTTAATTTAAAATTTTGAAAAAATCTTCACCACCCCAGGATAATGCCTCTTGAACAGATTATTCTTAATTTCTAATGCACCTTTTGAAAATCTTTTTGAACTTCTGTTTCAGGGGAACTTATTTTAATAAGATGAGGTATTTTTCTATCCAAAAATATTTAAAATCTAAATATTCTCTTTCTAGAACATTTTCTCCCTCTAGGCCAAAACTGGTAGAAACAAGAGCTTTTATATTTCTGAAGAGGGATTTGATTACATGGGAAGATACTGGACATCCTGAGAGGCTGGGGGAGGAATCTTATAGTACATACCAATTTTGTCAAGCCCCCTTCTCTGTTTTGAGAAAAACCAATAAAACCAGTAGTAGAATTGCTCTAATTTCTTCAATGCTTATCCAAATTGAGAGACCAGGCATTCATTAGCTTAGCAATGATGTCCACTAAATCCATGTAAAAAAAATTAGCCCAATTGTTTAAGATGAGAGAGTAATTAGTCGATTAATCACACTCTATTTCACTAAACACAGTAAACAGCCTGTTTAATTAGCTCATTTCCAGCTCCATAAGGCATAATTGATCCAAACAAACATGTAGCCTCCTTCTCAAGTGTATGTACTAACCAATTGCTTAGCCAATTTTGGAATTAATCAAGCACAAGAGTTGATTTGTGGCCTCCACTTAGCAAATGTACAAAAAAATGCTCTGTTTTTGCATACCAGGCTGCGCCGCCTGCTATAGAGGAAATTTGGGTTGATTTAATTGTCAATTGATGGCATATAATGTTGCCTAACACCCAAGGCAAGTGTACAATCCATCAAATGTTTGATTTTTGTAAAAAACCAGGTTTAATTTCATCAAAAGTTGACCTTTTTCTCTGTTTTGTGAGAGCTTCAAAACCAATGATTTTCAATCACTTAAATGCATCATATTTGCTCCAAAATCAGTGTAGGGCTTGCACATGAGTTGCCAATACATTCATCCTTGTCACATACATGTTTCTTTTTTCCAGATTTGCATCTATTTTTACCATACATCACTGCTTCCAAGCTTCAATGGAAAGCTTCCAAAAAACCAAAATTTTCCTTTGCTTAGGGAAACCCTAATTTGCTTTGTTTCTGCTTGAATTACTTGCAATCCGCTCAAGGATGTTTAGAATACCTTACCTGGTAGGCCAAGCTCTCAGATCTGATAGAAATCGGTGTGCTCCAAGCTTCACAGCTTCAATGGTAAGCTTCTCTCACTCACTCATAAACCCTAATAGAGAGCATCAGGCTCTGATACCATGATGAAAAACAGGTAGAGGGAGAGGAGACACACACACAGGAGCAAACCCTAATGTATATTGCAAACCCTAACCATAGAGGGAAGCCATCTCCCTTCTCACACAATGCATAAAGCCATAATCCATAATACACAAGACATACTATGAGTTGTGTCCACACACTACTAACCCTAGCTAATGTCCACACACTATGACTAGCTGGACGCGGTCATTTATGTCTCACACATGCTGCTACCTAACATGCCAGCACATAACACATCTGGCACACACTGACATCGAGCTTGAATCTCAACAAACATCTCTTGACACACAATGATCTTGCTTGTATTAGGCACATAGAGTCTATATCCTTTACTCTTAGTACTATAACCAATGAAAATGCATTTGATTGCCTTTGCATCAAGCTTATGTCTTTGTTGTGTGGGCACATGCATATATGCCAAACACCCAAAGACTCTCATATGAGTCACCACTAGAATCCTGCCATTCCATGCCTCATAGGCAGTCATAGATTTCAAGGCTTTAATGGGGCAACGGTTAAGCACATAATTGGCACACATAACCACCTCAAGCCCTGGGCAAATCCTTGCTTTTGAGCATGCAACGTGCCATCTCCATAAGTGTATGATTACGTCTCTCTGCAACTCCATTTTGCTGAGGAGTATAGGAGGTAGTACACTGATGAGAAATACCATGTAACTGCATGTAAGCTGTGAACTTATTTGACAAATATTCCCCCCCTTGATCTGTACGCAATGTGACAAGCTTGTGTCCACAAGCATTTTCAGCCATGGGACGGAAGTCTCTAAAAGTTGCAAAGGCACCTAACTTCATTTTTAAACCATACACCCAACAAAACCAAGTGTAGTCGATGAAGTACAAGTGTCCTCCAAAAGATGGAGCCCTCATGGGGCCACAAAGATCACTATGAACAAGCTGTAAACGGTCGGACAGCCCTCATAGGCCCATCTTTAGGAAAGGAATTCCTATGCATCTTTCCAAGGATGCATCCCTCACATACATGCTTGAAGGGAACCTGCATAGGAGAAAGCTCATGCACCATACCTTGCTTACGCAAAACAAGCGTACAAGAGATGGGAAGTTCAAGTGACCAAACCAAGCATGCCATAACTCAGTGTCACTCAACACAAGAGGTGGATGCAATCATAGCATCATGAGAATAAGTACTCCTGTCTTACATATCAAGCTTATACAAGCCACTGCTGCATAATGTCCAGAAAGCATAAGAGAAGCTAAATCTCTACTGTCATACACTGAGCAACAATGATCAGAAAACTGAACCTTAAACCTAGATAATGCAAGGGCTGAAACAGAAATGAGATTCTTCTTAATGCCTGGTACATATAAAGTGTCACAAAGAGTAAAGCTATCCCCATTACATCCTGTTAGCTCCACATTGCCAATGCCTTTAATGGAGTAAGAGGCATCATTGGCACACATAACTATGCCACCTGGAGGTGAATCCTGCAAATTGGAAAATAGATGTCTACAAGAAGTGATGTGCTTAGAAGCACCATTGTCAAAGTACCAATCTCTAGTTGAGATAGACATACAAGAAGCAGGCAAACTGCATGTAACCACTAATGCATATCCCTCATGAGCAAAGTTTGCCTCTTCTTTAGTGTCCACAGTAGCAGCCAAACCTTGCTCCTTCTTTTTCTTTTCACTCTCAATGCACTTCCTACATTCCTCAATAAGATGGCCAGGTTTTCTACAATAGTTGCATCTCTTCTTTTTCTTGTTGTCACCCTCTTTAGACGAGGTAGAATCTGAATGGGCATGTGGTTTGCCCTTAGGTTTACCACTAAATGAAGCCCCATATTTACCTTTGTTTCGATCAAAGGCACCAAATGCCTGATCAGTAGAAAGCATAGTGGTCCTATTAGAACGAGACTGCTCCTCCTGCAGTAAGAGAGTCACCAACTCATCAAAGGTACACAAGTTTGGATTACCCTTCATGAGTAGATGAAGAGTAGTAGCAAAACCCTAATAGGATTCTGGCAAACCCTAAAGCACTGTAGATACAAGTGAACCATTTGGAATGACCTCATCAATGTTGATGAGCTGCTCTCACAAATCCTTGATGATGCGGGTAAGGAACGTGTCTATTGAATCACCCTCATCCATATGCTCAGACTCAATCTTCTTGCGAAGATAGGCAACACGGGCCTCATTTGCGAACCTGATACAAAGAAGCAAGTACATCCCATGCACCCTTAGAAGAAGTGCATGAACGAATGTGTGGTATAACCTGCCTTCTGCATGAAAGGGAAATCAAAGCATGTGCCTGAGCATCCTCGGCATCCCATCTGGAGTGGGTGGCAAAGGTGCAGAAGATGTAGCACCACCTGAAGATACATCATCACCTGCATCAATGGTTCCTGAAGTACTTGCTGCTCGTTCAGGAGCAATGGGCCTGACATCAGCCCCTCTGATACATAAACCCACAAATTCTTTGTAACAAGTACATGTTTCATCATGTATGCCCACATAGGATAGTTGGTGCCATCCAACTTATCCTCAACGGAAAGCATACCAAATAAATCACCAGTGTTCCCAGACATGGTGATCACAAGTGTGTTTAAACAAGTAGTAATGCTGCAACTCCCAAAAAATTTGGGGGAAATGCTCCAATGCCAACCAAATGTGCCTGTAATACCCAAAATTGCCTGTAAATATGTGAATTTTTACAAAATCGAGTCAATTTTTGTAAAATCCCCAAATTTCTAGTGCAATTATGCACCAAATTTGCTGAAATCAATGCCAATGTTGCAATTGCAGGCTCAATTGTAAAAAGGCCCAAATTTGAATAGGCAATGTGTGCAATGTCAGGTCAAACCTTGTAGATATGGAATTTGAAGTTGCTTTGGACAGTGCAAAGCAGGCACAGTTGCAGGTACAGCCGTACGGTATAGGTGCAGGTACGGTCGTACGTTGGTGGGCGACGGCACAGGCGGTGGTGCTCAATGTAGTAGGCGTAGGTGGTGGCGTGGTGCAGCTGAGGGCGGCGATGGCATCGAGGTAGGTACGGGCATAGACGGCTACTGTTGCAGATGACACCGCGCAGAGCGCCCAGATCTGAGGTGGTACAGAGGACGGGTGGCACCAAATCTAGAGTGGCGCAGGCGGCGTGAATCAGATCTGGGGCGACCGGGCAACGCGAAGTAGATCTAGGGCATATAGGGGGCACGGCAGAGGTGCAGCTGAGGGCGACAGAGGTGACAACGGTACAGTCGGCGGTGGTGTGAGCGCACAAGGGCGGTGGCGGCGACGTGGTACAGCAGCTGAGGGGGGCGGCGAAAGGGCCGTACAGTATGGCGTACAGACAGAGTAGCGGCAAAAGGGCCGTACAGTATGGCGTACAGACAGAGTAGCGGCGGCGTGCAGAGGCGGCTGAGGACGGCGGCGGGCAGGGTGGCTGAAGGCAAAACCCTAACCCTAACCGTAATGCAGCAAAACCCTAATTCCGAGATGTGTGCAATAGGATCAAGCTCTAACGGGTAGTAGGGGGGCAAACCCTAATGCTAACCCTAGCCAAGCTCTGATACCAATGTTGGGTAGGAGGGAAGCTAGCCTACACACATGAATTAGCCGAGAGTGGTCATGACCAACATCCTCCAACGTCTTGCTATGATTATTCTTTACCTCGAGATTGTGTTCTCGTGCCAACCCAATGATAAAAAACCCACACAATTGTAACATGCCCATCTTCAATAGTAATTTATGACCATTTAATAAATGAATTTATGGTCCTTTTTATAATGAAAAAACATCATTTTTAATAATTAAGCTATTTCCACTTAGAATCTTAAAATTTTGAGTCCAAATTTGGAATTTGTGCATGATTTTAGCCTATTAGGATTTAACAGCACTTAAAACAAACACCGGAATAAGCCTAATATAGGATTTAACAGCACTTAAAACGAACACCAGAATAAGCCTCTACGTGAATTTTTAATTAAAGTACGATAAACTTTCGATCTTAATAAATGCATGTCCAGGTGTTCGATTGAGGAATGGACTGCACCCTCGCGACCAGGGAAACACCTCGAGCAATTTCATCGAAAACATATTTCGCAACCGTCAGACGCATTGGCACGCATATCAAGGCCAGTGCCTCAAAAAAGGGATCCCCGCCCTAGCGTATGGTCCCCACCACTGGCCAGCACGTGGACACCCATGCAACCACTAGACCCTCCTTTGGCCCGCACACAGGCACCACCCCTTTCCCCATACTCATGTAGCCCCACAGGACCGATGTACTTTCACAGTACACCGTCCTTTGCACCCAGCTTTGCTCTCTCTTTCCCCGTACCCATACCAGCCCCTATATAAACCCCTAGTAACTCCTCTGAGGCCGACACCTGACATTCTAAGCGGAAGCTGTACCTGATAGCTCGTCCTTGATGGCCTGTACCACAACCCTTTAAGTTCATTTCCTAGCCCTTTTCAGCCCATGTCCAAGTAGGCGCTACATATTTGCTTCCAACAGCCATCCCTTGTGGAGGGGGTGTCCTATACTATTCTCTCTCTCTCTCTCTCTCTCTCTCTCTCTCTCTCTCTCTCTCTCCCTCGGTGTGAATAGATTTAAGGGGAAACTCTCCTTTTCTCCCCTCTAGTTCAGCTTCCAGCCTTGCCCCCAGCTTAAGGACACTCTACTTTCCCCCCATTTAAAGAAACTTTAGAGGTGGTTCCAACAAATGAGTTTTATGAGCAAACAAAATCCGAATCACAATCCAAGTGAAGTGTTGAGTTTGTAGTGATGCGAGCTACGAGAATGTGGATAGTATGGCTCCTCCTTAAAGACACCAAAATTTTGCCTTGAGAAGTGTGCATAACAAAACGACCCTAGACAGAATGCCCTAGACGTGGTCCCAACTCTTCCTATGGGAGTCCCACATGGAGCCAATGGCCAGGTTAGCTTGACAATCATTTAAAAAGAGATTTTTTGATTGATCTTTAATGTTAGCATTAATTAAGAAAGATTGCGCTACTTTTCCTTTTGTAAAATTGTCACTTTCCTTTACCAAATTTCTTGTAAAATTGTCACTTTCTCAAAAGATATAATTTAGTTAAACAATTATGTTGCTTTCTTAATTAAGTTAAAGTACAGGTACATCTTCTCCCTGCCTTGATTGATGCTAACCCTATTCCTATGTTTGTGTAGTCAGGCGATGACATTAGCGAGGCCAGGAGCCGGCCCAAGGTATCCCTCCTATCATTGGGGAGTTGGAACTCAGTGGTTTAGGCGAGTCTTATGAATGCTTTCTAGTTTTATGGGCCTAGGCTAGTGTGGTAAATAAGCCCACCCTAGTGCATAAACATCCCTTCGAGGAGTGGGAGAATCAAGCGTCGGAGCCTGAGGGCGACATGCATTGAAGATAGCAAGAGTACAAAATCATGGGAAATCTAGATGAGGATAGATAGAAGCGCATGAGTAATATAATTTAAATGATCAACTTAGTGCATAAACCATATTGCTGCATGTCTCAAAGGAACTACAATATCATCTAGGTAGCTGAGAACCAAGTTTGCATGGGAAAAGGTCCTCTACAACAACTTGAAATAGGAGATAGCCAACCTAAAGAAAAGCAACAACAAAATAAAGATAGGGGCTCACTTAAAATCACTCTTCCATAGGGATAAGCTCAACTGGAGGACTAGCCATATGGGCAATAGGAAAAACAGGATACCCCTACTCCAAACACTAAGAGGTCATGGGAGAAGGAAGCAAGACCCAGGATGAAGGGAAGCAAGATAGCCAATCAGAGCCCATAATGGTGACAACTCTGATTGCCAACACTGTAGGTGGGAATCCCAAAATGATGGAGTCTCTACCAAATCTGAGAGCTCTCAGAAAAGGAAATTTCACTTTAGAGATAAGAAAACGGGGTGTCGTAACAAGAGCAACAATAGCTATAGCAAGACGAGAGAGAGGTACCTACATCATTGGATTGGTGGTGTGGGCTAGAGCATCCTCTACTGTCTCGGCCCATGGCTCATGGCCTCTTGATGTAGTCCTTCAATGACTGTAAGCTCTTTGTGTGCTATCGTGGCCACTACATGGGCTTGGTTGACCTGTTGTTGGAGCTCAGTGATTTTGCTGATAGCCATGCCCAATTGCTCTATTTGTTGGTCGAACTTTTTCTGTAGCTCCATGAATTGTACGTTGGTCTGGTAGAACTCCTCAGACACTACTCTCTCTCTTGAGCTTTGGCTAATAGCATTTCCCTCTATGAAAGTTGTGCTATTTCTTGCTACTATCGAGAGATGCAGTAGTCTGTCATCTATTGGAGTAGTTCCCATGCCATGTTGGCAAATCCCTCGGCAAAGTTAGGCACATCTCCGCAGGCTACATGGATGCTCTCTGCATAATTTTGGCTGGAACTGAAACTGTCTGCATGGCGAGCCCAATGGAGAGTGTTGACTGTATTCTGTGTGTCACTGGGGGAGGAAGGCTTGGCCTAATCATCATGAGAAGGCATCTCCATGAATCTATCAGGGGGTGGTGTCTCATATAAGCTTCTGTAAAGGAAGTCCTGCCTCTAGCGCTTCTCTTCCTGTTCTACGACCTTCTTGGGCGGCTTCTGCAAAACTGCAGCAGAGCGAGCTCTTCCTGTGTGGGCCTAGGGCTTGGGGGTGGCTGAGCATGTTCTGTAGGTGCAGGTTCGTGGTGTGGCCTCTTGGTTGGTGGAGAAATGGGAGAGGTGGATGGAGGGTATAAAGAAGAAACAATGGCATCTAGTCCGCTCAACTGGATTGCTCGTGGCAGCTCTTCCCATCCAACCGCATAATAGAGGACCCTGTTGAGTAAAGTTGCTGCCGCCAACTTGCCTTGGGGGTTTGAGCATACAGCATGTAGCTCCCAAAAGAGGTAGTTAGACTAATTGACCTATTGCCCCTGGTGCACATGAGCTAAGGTGGTTAAGCTGCACCTGCTGAACTTGTCAATCCACCTAGTGGTGAGGAGAAACTATAGAGCTCGTGCTAGCATCACGAGGTCTTCCTCCTGGGCGATGTTGCCCCACTCAACTCCATCTTTGTTAGCATTTCCCCACTCAATTGAAAGTTTAGCATTGCGAGGCATGTGCACAAAACAAGTATACGTGCACCATGATACAAAGGAATACGAGCCAACCTACATAACTCTTGCTCTTCTCTTGAGGCCTACTCCATGTGGACACCGCCCATTTCATGTGTGATTTCTTGCTCAATATTCCCTGCATCATATAGGGCGTCTATCATATCATCCATTTCCTGATCCAAAGATGCCAGAGAGTTGACCATAGTTTCGTCTTCAACATGAGAGTGAGTAGTACTTTCTTGTGTTGTTTCCCATCTACTCCACTCAAGTTGAAGGTCTCATTGCAAATTCATCGTCGTCATCAAGAGATTGGTACTTGCATCAAGGGCACAAGCATTTATCCTCATTGTTCGGATGAGATGACGTGCTTGCAGTAGTGTTTTGCGGTCCATGATCGATTTAGGAGGGAGGAATAGCCCAATTTGTGTTTTTTTGGGAGTGGGGAATGGCCCCTTATATATTAGGTGCCGGACTAGGCGGCCAAAGTTCACATTCAAGTGGAAAAGGTGTTAGAGCATGAAACACATTTGAATTTCAAAGGTTTTTTAATATATAATCCTCGTCGTCCTTATAATCGTCAAAAAAACCGTTAGAAAGATCGTTAAAAGAGCATCAAAATAAATAACATGGACATCAAAATAAATAGCATGGACATTTTTTTCAACGTTTTTACCAGCTCAGTTTATCGATGCTTTTTTGATGCTTTTCTCGATGGCGTTAAAATTTTACAACGCTCGAAACTTGCATATTGGTTTGCTTTTTTTACAACTCTTTGGAAGCTTTGGGTAAAGGTGAGTTGAAGTTGCACCTCCCCCCAACACCCTTCCTTCACCTCCCACACCCTTCCTTCTCTCCTCTCCAGGTTTCTATAGTATGCTATTTTTCCTCTTTTTTCTACAATCATGTACAAATTACCTTGTGCCTACATCAAGCTACAAGAAGAGGGTGTTAGAAGAGATGCATTCTTATCCATTATCAGGGCACATGGGGCTATTTAAGACCTTTGAGAAGGTGTGGAAGAGTTTTTATTGGAAAGGAATGTGGAAAGATGTGTATAATTTTGTGGCAAGTTGCTTGCCTTGTCAACAAAACAAGGATCCCACACATAAGCCCGGTGGTTTGCTTTAGCCTCTTCCTATTCCCGATGGCAAATGGACACACATCTCTATGGATTTCATAACGGGGCTTTCTTATACAAGGAGGGGATGGGATAGTATATATGTGGTGGTAGACCGCTTGACAAAAGTGGCACATTTTATTCCTTTCCAAAGTCAAATTTTCAGCATCTATGGTTGCAAAATAGTTTGTGGATTGTGTGTTCAAGTTGCATGGAGCACCACAACACATTTTTAGTAACCGAGATGTGAAGTTTATGAGTTCATTTTGGAGGACATTGTTTGAGATCATGGTTCAAAAGCAAGGGGTGAATCCCAATGGAGAACCATCATGATTGGAGTGGAGGAGGAACTACTGATGCCCCGCTATTCAAACTCTATATTATTTTGGAATGGGTCAAAGAGATTGCCCATTATTTGGCTAATAGAGCATGGTGCCTTATCAAAAAGGAAACCCCTTTACCAATTAATTATAGGGCAATTATACAAGTTAGGCTAATATGGGATCATCATGTGTTATACTTAGGAATTTGAATATGTCGATGTTCTTAAGAATTGATTGGCAGGGCAATTGCACAAGTTAGGCTAATACGGGATCATGAGGTGTTGCCCTTAGGAATGTGAATATGTCAATATCCTTAAGCAAGTCCACTCCTCAGTGTGTGGCTTGTGGGACATTTCCTGGCACCATCGTAAAAAAATTTCTAGTACTAGGCTTGTGGTGGCCTACTTTGTTTGGAGATACAACTAAATTTGTGTAAAAGGTTACAAATGAATGTGGGGTTGAAAACTATATAAAATTCTCTTACACCCTATAGTGTCTCTACAACCATTTGAGAAACGGGGCATTGACTTTGTTGGACCGATTATTCGAGCATCCTGAGGAACTTGATTGCTATCAGCGATTAGTCCATTGATTTGTTGGATCAATTAGTCCTATAGCTCGAGGAACTCATGCACGATTTATCATTGCTCGGACTACTACACTAAATGGGTTGAGGCTCATGCTACCACAAAGGGCAGCATCCAGATTCTTTTATGAAAATATAATTACAAGATTTGGGTGTCCACTCAAACTAGTAAGTGATAGAGGGACTCACTTCATCAATGATGTAATCAAGTAGTGCACCACAAATCCTCACCCTGCTACCCCCCCAAGACAATGGTCAAGCTGAGAGAGTACCAATAAGATGATTGCGTAGTGGTGGGTAACCAAAATGGGTAATCACATTCTCATACAAGAACTTGGTAGTAGCTCTTGTGGGTTAGATTTTTGCATTGCTTTGGCCTCATCCCATTTTGTATTATATTTTGTGTGGGAGCGACGGTGATAAAACACACCTAGCTTCCCTAAGCAGCAAAGGGCTAATGGGACCCCATTTTTGAAAGGGTTGTTTTGAAACTGCTAGGGTTCAGGACGTTTGGTCCTTCTCGGGGATTATGGTGAACCTTTGGCATTTGTTGCAGTGCTTGACAAACTTAACCACATCTCTGAAGGGTGTAGGCTACCAATATCTAGCCTAGGAAATATTGTGAAGTCAACCACATCTCCGAAGGGTGTAGGCTACCAATATCTAGCCTAGGAAATATTGTGAGTAGTAGTCATGTCCTTGACAAAGTGTCCTCCACCATGCTAGAATGGGCTTGTTCTAATGAAAAAGTCATCTTCATGATGAGAGACACTTCTTCATGATGTTTTCCTGACTCTTCTTGCAAAGAATTCCTGCTATTAATTGATAGGGGGCCACTTTCCTAATGAGCCATTTGGCTCTATCCTTTTTGATGGGGTGTTGAATGGGAAATCCACGGGCCAAGAAGTGGGCGATGTCTTCACTCCATTATGGTATGTGGTCAATGTGGAATAGTGGAGCATCAAGAAAATCATCTTCCATCCCTAGAGAGGGGGTTCTCCATTTGGAATTCTAGAAAGGTGTTCAGCATGGACATGTGCAGACCCCTTTTGCACCATGATGGGGTGAAATTGAACTTCAAAAGAATAAGCAACCATCTGGTGATACGCCTTGAGATACAAGGCTTGTTCACCAAATATAGTAGTGCTTGGTAAATAGAGAACACAAATTTGGTAGCGACGATGAGTAGGGAATCCTTATAGGTTAATGCTTATACTTCTTCATGGCATATACCATGGATAATCTCTCTCTTTCAATGATTGTGCTCAACGTCATTAAGTTGACAACAAGTATGCATCCAAAGTATGCATCCAATAGCAAAGGCTGAAGCAAGCATATACACATGGAAAATTAAATCCCAGTTGGGGGATCTCAGGATGGGTGTGTTTGCTAAGGCCTTCTTTAGTTTCTTATACACCCAATTGGCATTAATCTATCCACCATTAAAAGATAATCACTAGCTTATACAAAGGTATATCATATGAGCCTTGCATCATCTCGCTTGGATCTTATCATATCTCTTTGCTCTCTCGCTACTATACCACCCACCATGGATCTCTTTAATCCCCTAGAACTAGTGCATTCTCTATTAATCATCCTAACTCTAGAAAGCTCACAGTGAGCACATCTTGAAATTCCTTAACCAAGGTAATAAAGTCTCCTTGCTCAAGGGTGAGGTCCTTGGCAATGAACATTATCTTAGGTTCTTCACCTAAGCTAGTAAGGTTTATTTCCTTGACCTCGGCGAGATTGTCACTATATGAGACATGTGGTTCTCTTTTCGGGCTCCTTTAAGCTTTTTCTCCATGTACCACTCTATCCTCACCGATGTTGTAGGACTTAGCACTTGTCTTAGATCTTCCTCTTTAGGCTCGATGAGCTCTTTGAGTTTTTCTTCCTTCTCTAACTAAGCCTTAACCTTATTGAGCTTGTGTCTAGCAGCTCTTGATAGAGCTTCGCTTGCTTGGTGGGATTCTCATCACTTTTATAAACCATTGTCTTAGTCTATATAGTGACCTTTTTAAAGTTAGCGTCCTACTATTGTTTTGAGTGTGTCATCGTCTAGTCAAACTTATAAAGGCTACCCATTCGGCATCTTGCAATTGTGTCCAAATGTGTCCCCAATGCAATGATGTGGTGACAACTAGTACCACACCAGTTTGTAGGAGATATCTTAGTCTAGTTCTTGATAATTAGACTAGCATCTAAACAGCATCCAAATTACTATTGAGATGAGAGATTGAAGCAAGAAACACTTGCATGACATAGCTTATAAATGTAGAAAAAGAGAGTTAATTAGATATCAAGGAGGCTTAGTACATTGAAAAATACAATAAACTATTCACTTTCCAAAACATAAGCAAGCCATAGCTTATAAAATGCAAAAAAAAGAGAGTTCATTAGATATTCTAGAAAATGGCTAGGAGGCTTAGTACATTGAACAATACAAAAAACTATTGTTAACCACTCTAGTTAACATGACCTTTCGTGCGGCTACTATACCTTCTTTGTAATTCATCTCTTGCTCTCCGCCTTGTCTTGTTTACATATGATTGGCATGAGGTAGAGGTTGAGCTCCTCATAGATCCTTTCCTACCTAGCTTGCTTGGATGTCTCTTTGGGTGACACAAAGAGAGTGTAGAGTGAGCCCCAAGTTGCCTCACATTGGGGAGTTAACCCTAATAGGGTTGGCCAAGTGCTAATCATCGGATTCAACCCTAATCACTAGATACGACCCTTGCATGCACTTCCTGCTTCTTCTTCTCTCTTGTGCTTGTGAGGTAGTATGTTAATCCATTAACATCTTTGGCACCGCTACCCGGGGAGTGGCATTTGGCTTCGGGTCCTCTACTTGATTCATTAGCTAGAGCTTGATTTAGCCCATTTGGAGTGATCCACCGGTTGGTTGATTAAAATTATTTGTTTTGTGTTTTGTTGGAGGTTACCCGGAGTTTGGATCGTTTATTGAGAATCGGAGCACTCAAATCTTCAGCAAGAGGGGGAGAAGCAAGTAAGTGCTCCTATTTGCCCTCAACATTCAAGCAATTTTTACTTTCTATGTTTTTTCTTCATGTTTGCATTTTTATTTAATCATTCTATTAATCTCAATCCATTAGCTTAAACCATGCATTCCAGGTATCAAATAAGTAGCTAGAGACTAGCTCTAGCTCCTTGTAAAAACAAAAACATTAAAAATCCTGGGAGGGTGCCGGAATTAGCTGCTAATTGTGGAGAGGTTCTCAAGAGAAATTGCATTTTGCCAGGCTTCTCTAAGAAGCAAACGCCCGTGGCAAGTTCAAGGAATGCATGTTCCAACTCTGGCACACTCGTTCCTTCTGCCTACAACCCAAATCTAGTAGATTTGCTACCTAAATTTGGCAGGAGCATTAAAATTAGTTTAATTGCATTTAATTGGGCCTCATGTGCATTGAAGTGCATTTAAACTAGGAGAATTTTATACTATCAGGGTGGCTGTCAAACCTACAACCATTAGGCTAGTCAAATTTAAAAATTCCATGCCTAACACCACCGCCACGGCCATACTCTCTGAAGCGCACATCCGTTCCAAGGATTTCCACACCCATTCGCTCCTTATCTTGGAGCGAATGCCCATTCGAGTTTCCCTTTTGCAACTTGTCACGTCCGTTCCAGTCAGCCCATAAACTCGCACATTCGTTCCTTTTCCTCATTAGTAAGTGAACGCCTACGCGGCATCACCTCGCCACGCCCATTCCAATTTGTTTCATCCCAGACACCCATTCCTTCATGCCCTGAAGCAAACAACCGTTCCATTTTGCAATCTCATTCTGAATGCCCATTCCCTTCCTCACTTGAAAAGCGAACACCCATTCTATCTCGATTTCCTCGAAGTGCACGCCGTGCCAGTCCGAGAAGCGATGTCTGTTCCTTCTCTCAGAGAGGAGCGTATGCCCATTCACTCACAAAGAATACAGCTGTTCCTATAAAAAAAACTTTTCTCAGAGGACTATGCACAATACTTCTATATTCCCATGCACCTATCACTCAGGTAGGTTGGTGAGAAAGAACCCTCTCTTCGACGAAGTGAGCTCTCTAGATGCCCCTTCGCCAACAATAAGATCAGACCCATCAGTAAATACCGCGTGGAGTCAAACGGTGCTTGTCTTTGACAGTACTAGCGAGAGCGAGGACCTCCCCAACTAGTAGTGGATGAGGGACTCCAGACCTTAAGGCAGGAGAGTAGTCTGAACCACAGATACCATCTATCCAGGAACCTGCTCCTATCTCTCTAGCTCATTCTCAAAGCAAAGCCTTGCATCAAGGCTTTGCAATTTTATCCTGGAAAACATACAGTTTTTGTAGAACCGCAACCTAGAGTGAGAGATATGGATCAACCTCAAGAAAGTGGGCCCACTCCTTCTCTAGACCCTAGAGTGGAAGTTGGCCAGAGTGAGAGATTGGAGAGCCATACCTCTCTCAGGGGTGGCAAATTTGTTCAGAGCTCTGAAAACCTTACCAAAACAAGAACCAGGTCCATCTTCCCAAAGGCCTAAGACATCATACTAAAGAGAATGGGTCTACCCAGGCCCATTGCCACAATGGGGCCCGCCGGTCTATCAGTAGTACCCACCTCAAGGGCCACACCCAGTGTACCAAACGGGACCACGTGGGCCACAAGTTGGTCCTCCAAGAGGGCTAAGACCCCCATTGGTCTACTATCTGCCTGGTTTCTCTCCTCCACACAACCTATTCCCCAACCTGCACCACCTACTCCCGCTATGATAAAGTTGACACCTGAAATGTTAAGGATTACCATGGAAATAGGGAGGGGGTAGCCATTGGCATTACTCCCCATACACCAGTTCAACCTAGGCAGGAATGAACCAAACCAGCAAACATCTCTCAAAGTTCGATGGAACATTGACCCCATCACCTAGAGATGTTTAATCGAGATCTGCCGAGAAGCATTTGGCCATATAGGCAATCAAACTAAGATAAGTGCCTTTGGTCTTACCTTGGATAGAAAAGCTGGCCAATGGTTCAGATCTCTAAAAGCGAAAGATAAAGCTTCCTTCGAGGCTCTTATTCTTGTCAAGGTTCCCGATGGAGCCCTATTGAACACCTCAATAATGTCAAACAAAATGAGGGCGAAACCATCAAAGATTACATAAATAGTCATATATCTCCACTCACGCTATAGTACTGTAGACAAGTTCTCTGATGAGAGACTAATTGGGAGATTTTTGGAGGGACTTGAAGATATTCCCCTGCACAACTCCTTGTTTCCCTTGGGTCACCTCTTTTGAACAATGCTCCAAGAGTGCTCTGAAATTTAAGGATAACTTTAAGGGAACACGTTCTCGAAAACTCCACGAAGGTGCATTAGAAGCCTCTTTTCAAGACCACCAAGCCTAATGAAAAGCATAAGGAGTCCACGTCTGGACAAAGTGTGGAGCAACTGGCCGCCGCCCTAATGCAACAAATGACCCAGCAAGGCTAGGATCAAGGGGGACCATCCACATATTTACCCTAGAAGAAGGAAACTCGTATGGTGCCCAACCTATCGAGAAAACCATACTAGCACACCGAATGTCCTCATCTGAGACCCTGCCTAAGTCTCTATTGTATCTACTGTGTTGTAAAGTGGGGCAATCACGAGATCTCTAACTGCTACCATCACAAGGTTGCTTTAGCTGGAGCTATGCCTCAGGTACTACCCGCAAACCCCAAGCAACCGGTGGCTTTGCCAACTCTTGCACATCATAACGTTCCTCAGCTTGGCCAAGAAGTGGTCCAAAGAGGAATCCTTAGGGTACCACAAATGTCCTTACCACCCCCAGTTCTTTCACCATAGCCCCCGTTACCTAGAGTCGCAAAATAACCTTGACAGAACTCTTCGAGGATGGGAATGAGGGAGAAATCCTGGAGACTCCCACTTATAAAACCCAAGAGCCCATGATCCCACCCTCACAAATTCTCACTCACTATGTCATGGTGGAGGGTGATCAAATGTACCCTGTGTACTTAGCAGCCCCGATATCATGGGCTAGGGATATGAATCGAATAACAAGAAGACCGCCCATACAATGTTATGATTGTGGTGGACCTCATCGACTGGTTGAGTGCCCCAATAAGAATAGAATGACGAGTGCCCCTGCAGGTGCTCCTGCCACCATGACTCCACTGTGTGTTGGATGTGGTATCGAAGATCATATGTACAAAGATTGCCCGCTAAGACCAGGAACAGAAAGGCTCATGAAGCTAATCCCAGCACCAGCCTTAACCTACTGTGAGTGTTAGAAATGGTTTCATTTGAGCAGTCCCCATCAGCGCAGTAAAACTAGGCTACAGAACAGGCAAAGGGCCGCAACACATGTTGCTACAGAGGCATCAACCTCTCAAAACCATGACCAAGCAGGACAAGCCTTTTTAACTTGGTGCTCACGAAAGAAAGCCACCAAGGTTGGGAAGGGAGAGAGCTGAGTGATTATCAAAAGCGGTTTTGACTCTAGCACAACAACTCATCCTTCGACTTCTTCATCTGAAGAAGAAGATATGTTATGTGCTGCCACCCACACCCAAGAACCCATTGACACCCGTTAGCTACCAAAAAAGCTTATGGAATATCCAAATCCTATTGAGGAAAAAGAAAGGATCCTAGCCACCCAAGAGTTAGTTCATGAGTGCCAAGCTCAGTTGGAAGCTGATCCTCCTACTGCCTACCTTGAACCATGCTCGTATGTCTCAAACCAGAGACGTGCACATGATGCTCAGGTTTATCCTTGCGAGCTTCCAAAACCAACCACTCTCGCAGTTAATAGAAGAAGAAGCTAGCCCCCTCTAAAAAGATAGGGTGATGACATAATATCTTAGAGACATGGGAGATGAACATCATAGGGGAACCAATGTAGAAATCCCTATTTCCATCCCATACACTTCAAAAAGCTTGAGACAAAGTAGACCCAACCTTCTTCAAAGGATAACCTCCATTCCAAAGAGACATTGCAGGTCTCTCTTCTTTCCTCTCTTCTCAGGTCAAAATCCCTATCGGCACCTTGCTCCAAGGTAGCCCAAGCCTATGGAATGACCTGAAAGACTGGATGGAGGGACGTCTTAGGGCAGGCATGCACAAAACCATGGAGCCCGACAGCTTTGATGAATCTGAGGAAGAAGAATTCCACATACCTCTTAAGGTAAAAGGGACTCCTACCATTTGAGTGACCAAGCTCGGACAATACTTTGAAGGTGATGAACTTAATGTTACTTTTGACAGCCACCAAGTTACTGCAATCTTGGATGGAGTAGCCGGAGTGAGCATTGTGACCAAACAATGCTGGGAAAAATGGGGAGCTTCTGCCTTGGACAACACCTGATGTTAGTTAAACTTGCTGATGGAGCCATCGCTAGACCCATTGGTCTACTAAGGGATCTTAAAATTAAGATTTAGGGAACCACCACCACCACACTTTTGTGGTGATAAAATTTGGACGTCAGCCAGTTTCATATGACTGCATCCTTAGCAGACCCTTTATGCGAGAATCTAAGATGATCCATGATTGGTATTCTAACCACATCTACATTCAGAGAAAAGATCTTACCTTCAAGATCAATCTACACACGTGGAAAGTACACCCCATGAGTGGCAGACCATTTGCAGCGGACTCAGTCATAACTACACAAACTACTGAAGTCCATCTATGCCAGACATGCCATAAAATGCTGGAAGATGAAAGGGAGAGTAAGGATTGTGCACCACTTCCAGAGCTAGAAGACTCTGAGAACAAGATGCATATCCTTGCCACCCTAGACATCTTGCCTAGAACAACTGGTACAAGATTTGCCACAATGGATGGGCAAGAGCTTACATCATTATATATGCTTAGTTTAGCATATCTACCCAATATAGCCATGTTGTTTGAGCTAAGCTATCAAGGAGTACACGCTCCCATAAAACTCACAGGCCTGAAGGATTCCCTGGGCTAGAGTGATACATCTTCCCAAACAACTCTAAAACCCATTGGTTGAAATATGTGGGTGTTGTGAAAGCACATGAGCATTTCAATGAAATTTGGCAAAAAGAGTTTGCAAATAGCTCTCTTGTGATCCACACTACTGTCCCACAGCCAGTTGAACCCATTCAACCAGAACCAGTCCCTAAAAAGCTTTGTTGCTCTGCACGCAAGGTATGCAACAAAAAGTTAGCACTCACAGAAAAAGAAGCCAAAAGGCTAATTGACGCGAGGAAAGTGCTAAAGACCACACGATAGATGCCCAAGCAATTTAAGACCTTTCAAATGGGCGACTGCTTTGTTCAATATGATTCGGCTCAAAGGTCTAATAGTGGGCAACCTGGGACCTCGTATGACGGTCCAGCTAAGGTTAAGAAGTGAACTTGGTCGGCCCGGCGGTGAAGACCTGAGGCCCGTATTTGTTTGCAGAAGACCTTTTGGATGAAGAAGAGGCCAAGCTCATTGCTCTCTTGACTGAATTCCAGGATTGCTTCTCTTGGAAGTACACGAATATGAAGGGTGTACTTGCAAAAGTGGTCCAACACACTGTTCCCATGGTTGATGGAGCTAGGCTAGTCAAACAACGAGCTTACCCAATGAACCCCAAATATTCCAAGATAGTTTGCAAGGAGATTGAAAGACTTATTGATGTCGAATTCATCAATGAAATTGAACATACAAAGTGGGTATCACCGATCGTGATAGTGCCCAAGAAAAACAAAAAAGTTAGGGTGTGCGTTGATCTCAAAAAGGTCAATGCCACCACCATAAGGGACCACTATCATTTACCATTCACTGAACATCTGCTAGAAAGAGTAGCAACAAGAAAGGAAGCTTATAGCTTCCTAGATGGATTCTCAGGATACAGCCAGGTGTTGTGATTGATCCCAAAAGGACCAGCACAAAATTGCCTTTGCTACTGAATGGGGTACTTATACATATAGAGTCATGCCCCTTCGGGTTGACGAATGCCCCCAGAACCTTCTAGTGCTTAATGTGGACGGCTTACAAGGAATATCTCCAAAAATTCTTGGAAGTTTTCATGGACGACCTATGTGTCAATTCTTCTTGGAAGGAGCACCTCGCATGTTTGCGCAAGGTGCTAGAGCGATGCAAACTATACCGCATCTTGTTGAACCCTCTTAAATGCCAACTTTGGGTTCGACACGGAGTGATCCTAGGACACATTGTCTCCAGAGGCAAGGAATATCGAACTGACAACAGCAAAGTGCGGCTCATTCTTGAGCTGCCCCCACCTACCAACTTCAAGGGTGTCCACCGCTTCATAGGACACGTTGGCTATTATTGGCGATTCATTTTTATGTACGTTGATATTTCTAGACCCCTTTACAGACTCCTTATAGTTTTCCAGTGGATAGAAGAATGCCAAAGGGCCTACGCCACACTCAAAAAAGCCTTGGCAAGCGCTCCAATCCTTAGATCCCCCAACTGGGATCCCATCTTCCGTGTCCATATTGACGCCTCAGCATTTGCCATAAGATGCATGCTGGCCCAACCAGGCGAACACAAGATAGACTTCCCCATCAATCTTACCAACAACCGCCAACTCAATGAAGCTAAGAGAAATTACACCACAACTGAGAGAGAAGGATTAGCGATGGTTTACACAATTAAGAAGTTTCGCCAGGTGACCAAGTTTGTCTTCTTTGTAGACCATCAAGCCCTCTTGTACCTAGTCAATAAGCCTTGTATGATAGGAAAAATCACTAGGTGGCTACTTATCTTGCTCGAGTTTGATTTCACCATTATGGTGAGGAAAGTCTCTCAGCATGTTCTTGTAGACCACATGTCAAGGATCCCCAATGGCGAACAGCCAGTGGGAGTAAGCGATGATTTACCAAATGCTGCCCTGTTCCAACTTTGCTTAATTCTTGAATGGGGCAAAGAAGTGGCCCACTTCTTAGCCAATGGCTTACCAGTTGATCCTCTCCTCTCAACAAGGACCATTCCCATCATTTAATAAAAAAGGCAGCCCCTTACCAACTTATCATGTGGGTCAACTTTATAAGCAGGGCAAGGACAAAATCCTAAGACGGTGTGTTAGAGAAGACGAGTATGTCTTCCTCCTTGAACATGCTCACTCTGCTTGTGCTAGCGGGCACTTTGCAGCAGATATCACTACTTGTAAGGTTCTCATAGCTGGGTTATGGTGTCCCGCTTTAATGGCTGACGCTGTTGAGTATGTCAAACGATGTGATGAATGCCAGCGTGTCATAATCCCTCGTTTCAAGGATCATATGCCCCTGAACCCCATCATGTCCTTACAACCATTTGAAAAATGGGGCATAGACTTTATAGGACCCATCAGTCCGACAACCAAATACACTCAAGCCAGATATATAATTGCATCCATGGACTACTACACCAAGTGGGTAGAAGCTCGCACAATCAGCAAGCTGATGCTCGATCGACAATGGAACGCATTTCATGAATGAGGTAATCAAATTCCTCTTGCAAGAGTTCCTTCTCAACCACAAGAAGTTCTGCCCTTGCTATCCTCAAGCGAATGGCCAAGCCGAAATCACAAACAAAACCATGTGTGCCATTCTCACCAAAACAGTGGAGGTCAGTCACCAACAACGATTGGGGATAGAAGTTGCCGGCTGCACTTTGGGCCTATAGAACTTTATACAAAGTAGCAACCAATGCTACCCCTTTCATTTTAACCAACGGTACTGAAAGCGGTCATGCCCATAGAGTTCTTAGTCCGGAGTCTACATGCCGCAGTGAATGAAAAACTCACCGAAAATGCCTTAAGTTGTTGCCTATTCAAACTTGAAAAGCTTGATGAAACCCGGCTCTTTGTAGTCTACAGCATGATTGTAGAGAAGCTCAGGCATAAACAATGGTTTAAGGATCAGCTCACAAGGACAAACAGATGAATGAGGGTGACATCGTCCTCTTATTCAGCACCAAAATGCACAAGAAAAAGCTCAAGCTCAGGGGCTTAGGAACTTTCCTAGTCTTTGCACAGTGGTAGTGTGCTCTCACATGGCCAAATCACAATGCAACTGCCCTACCACATCACACTAACCAAACTAACACTGCTAACCATACTAACAAATCTCCACAAGGTTTGATATCCACACTGGATTCCCAACAAGCAACTTCTTGCAGGACGACAAGGCTACTATGAGGGAGCATCTCCATTGTGGATCCCCAAAAGGTCCCACCATACCCCTCATCTCAATAGGCATCCAGAGTTTCTCGTCCCCAGTGTAGGCCCTACAGGGTACAGGATTGATGCAAACCTTTGCGCTCTCCTAGGTGTTCTGACCCTCGACCGAACCCTAAACCCATGCACTCAACCCTTCGGTGGATCCCAAAATCTCTTCTCTATGCCCAACATTACTATGAAGGCAATCATACCATATGGATCCCCAAACCTCTCCAACCTAAGCTCCTACCTCGTGGCACACCACAGTCACCTACCCCTCAATGGGTATAGGAAACATCTTCAGAACATCTTCAGTCAAGATTACTTAAGACAAAGGGAAGCAGAAAGTCCTATGTGACACAGCCACCCCCAAGCTACCACTGATGAACTTCCTTATAGATATACCTTCAATGTCAGCAATTCCTCTGCCTATCATTTAGAGGCTCGACAGGATTGCAAAACTCCCTTCAACTCCCTCAGCCCCCCCAGCTACTTCCTTGCCACCCTCATCGGAATCTCTTCAAGAAGTGCCACCCCCTACTTTGCCATTACCTAATTGGCATAGACTCCTCTCTTTGGCGAATTGGGCATGCGGTCAGTACAAAACCCACAATGGGGTGTTGGCGGCATAGCTTTTGTGTACAAAACCTATTACAAGGTGCAAAAAAAAAACTTCCCACGATCGTTTCTTTCTCAGATTCTAAGTGCCATGGTCGTTCCTTCATCAACCACAAAGTCCACGGTCATTCCAAGTTTTGCACGGCCGTTTCCTTCTTAAAGTCTGGGTACAGACGTTCCCAGTTCGGAACGACCGTTCCCTCTCCTGCACACTACCACGGCCATCCGTCGACTCTCTATTCAAAGCCCACGGCCGTTCACTTAGCTTGCCCAATTGCTGTTCCCTCAGCTTGCCACGTTTGTTCGCTCAGCTTGCCACATCCGTTTGCTCGTAGTCCATTGCTTGCAGTCCAACTTCGCACGCCCATACGCTTACAGTCGCACATGCATTCCCTGAACTTGCCACAGCCATGTCTTCCTCACAGGGTTATAAATATGGGGCCCCTCCTTCCATTTCCTCACTTTTCACTCTCAGCCCTAACCAAAATATTGCAATTTTTTTCCCCAAGCTCTTAACCTCACAACAGCAAGCCATCAATATGTTAGAAGCTTCCGACTCATCCCTAGAAGTGCTCCACCACACTTCTCTAAGGAGGAAGAGACCTACCAGTGGGCTGCTTTGAGGAGTACACAAAGCACCCCACCCAACTCTCCCACCTGGGTGAAGCATTGATGAAGCAAGTCAATGGACACACTGTCCATTCTCTGATGAAGAATCACTAATAAAGTTGAGCACAAGCTCCTTTACTACACCGGTCCATGCTATGGAGTTGTTTGCAGCAGTCGACATAGCAAGGGTGCAAAAATTAGTGCAGCTTGGATTGGGCATACTGCCCACCCTGGAGCCTTGGGGGCTAAACTTGTATAATGCCTTATACTTCACCGAAACTTATGATGCAAATCAAAACACCGGTGCTATCTTGGATATTGAGGGCGAAAGCATCCAGTCCAGCTCAGCGTGGGGCTTGTGTGTGTGCGAGAGGCTCTTGCACTCCCACATATGGAGCAGCCATATGTATGCCTCGTCAACGCCCTTACGCTCACCCGCAGCCTACATAGGGGCAATGCTAACAAAGATGGAGTTGAGTGGGGCAACATCGCCCAGGAAGACCTCGTGATGCTAGCACGAGCTTTATAGTTTCTCCTCACCACTAGGTGGATTGACAAGTTCAGCATGTGCAGCTTAACCACCTTAGCTCATGTGCACCAGAGAGGGGCAATAGGTCAATTGGTCTGACTACCTCTTTTGGGAGCTACATGCTGTATGCTCAAACCCCCAAGGCAAGTTGGCGGCAGCAACTTTACTCAACAGGGTCCTCTATTATGCGGTTGGATGGGAAGAGCTACCACGAGCAATCCAGTTGAGCACGGACTAGATGCCATTGTTTCTTCTTTATACCCTCCATCCACCTCTCCCATTTCTCCACCAACCAACAGGCCACACCATGAACCTGCACCTACAGAACATGCTCAACCACCCCCAAGCCCCAGGCCCACATAGGAAGAGCTCTGTTGTAGTTGCAGAAGCCGCCCAAGAAGGCCGCAGAAGAGAAAGAGGAGCGCTAGAGGCAAGACTTCATTTATAGAAGCTTATATGAGACACCACCCCCTGATAGATTCATGGAAATGCCTTCTCATGATTAGCCCGAGCCTTCCTCCCCCAGTGACAGAGAGAATATAGTCAACACTCTCCATTGGGCTCGCCGCGTAGACAGTTTCAGTTCCAGCCAAAATTATGCAAAGAGCATCCATGCAGCCTGTGGAGATGTGCCTAACTTTGCCGAGGGATTTGCCAACATGGCATGGGAACTAATCCAATAGATGACAGACTGCATCTCTCGATAGCAAGAAGTAGCACATTTTTCATAGAGGGAAATGCTATTAGCCAAAGCTCAAGAAAGAGTAGTGTCTGAGGAGTTCTACCAGACCAACGTACAGTTCATGGAGCTACAGAAAAAGTTTGACCAACAAACAGGGCAATTGGGCATGGCTATCAGCAGAATCACTGAGCTCCATCAACCAAGCCCATGCAGTGGCCATGATAGCACACAAAGAGCTTACAGTCATTGAAGGACTACATCAAGAGGCCATGAGCCGGGTCCAGACAGTAGAGGATGCTCTAGACCACACCACCAATCCAATGATGTAGGTACCTCTCTCTCCTATTGCTATAGCTATTGTTGCTCTTGTTAGGACACCCCATTTTCTTATCTCTAAAGTGAAATTTCCTTTTTTGAGAGCTCTCGGATTTGGTAGAGTTTCCATCATTTTGGGATTCCCACCTATAGCGTTGGCAATTAGAGTTGTCACCATTGTGGGCTCTGATTGGCTATCTTGCTTCCTTCTCCCGTGACCTCTTAGTGTTTGGAGCAGAGGTATCCTGTTTTTCCTATTGCCCATATGGCTAGTCCTCCAGTTGAGCTTGTCCCTATGGAAGAGTGATTTCAAGTGAGCCCCTATCTTTATTTTGTTGTTGCTTTTCTTTAGGTTGGCTATTTCCTATTTCAAGTTGTTGTAGAGGACCTTTTCCCATGCAAACTTGGTTCTCAGCTACCTAGATGATATTGTAGTTCCTCTGTGACATGCAATCTGGTTTATGCACTAAGTTGATCATTTATATTATATTACTCATGTGCTTCTATCTATCCTCATCTAGATTTCCCATGATTTTGTACTCTTTTGCTATCTTCAATGCCCTAAAACTACCTCACCAACTCCCTTTTCTTTGCTGCTGCTCTGCTGGTGGTATGTTTGTCATTCCATCTACATGGATTTTGAATACTTCTGCCATAGCTAGCTGTTAACAAAATGAAACTATCTTGCCATGATGTTCTTCCTCTTCTGCAGCCTCTCCAAATGTTCATCTATGTGGAGATTGATTTAGAGTTCTACATGGAGACTAATTTAGAGTTCTTCCCACACATAAGTTCTTTTGCAAATTTCTTTAGACTAACTCCTTGTGCCTTTCTCTTTCCTATGGTAGGGTTGAGTTGAGGTGCTTAAACTCTACCATATTTGCACTTAGGGTGCTGAATAAAGAAAGCAAGCTAGGTATGTGGGAGGCAAGGTTACGGAGAGTAGAAGTAGCTATAAAGAACAAAGTAATAATGAGGGGAAAGGGGGCTTTTTGGTGGTGCTGCTTGGGTCATGCATCGACACTCAACACCAGGATCTCCATGATTTCCCACAATCTTTGCTTCCTTCAAGATTATTGCATGATACTATCATTTCCTTCCCCACCCTTTGAGAAATTTTATGTTATTTAATGAGTGGATAGGGATAAGGATAGGGATGGGCATTTTATACCGTCATTTCCTTCCCTACCGTCTGAGAAATTTTATGTCATTTAATGAGTGTATAGGGATAAGGATAGGGATGGGCATTTTATACCGTCATTTCCTTCCCTACCATCTGAGAAATGTTTCTTTGTAGCCCTCTCTTTCCCTATCATTGGCATTGCCAATCCAATATCTGGCTCTTTATTTTCCTAGCAGACATAAATTGTCAACACACTCATCTCTTTTTGGGTTCTTTCTTCTTCTAAACGTTTGCCAATTTAAGCAACATTCGGATTGGGGTTTCTAGTCCTTCTATCTGGTCCTTCTATCTGGTGTGCAAGTCCATGATATGGCTTAAGCCTATATCCATTAAAATTGGCTTGTCGAGGATTACCCTATCCAATGTTTGTAGCTTAAAAGTTCCAGTCCCTAGCTTCCTCTAGATCCTGTATGGTCCGGTCCACCTCATCTTCAAGATGTGGCTCCATTCTTGAGTTAAATAATAGGATTACGTATCCTTCTTCAAATATTCTTCCTCCTCTTTTACACTACCTCAGTGGTTTAGGCACTAAACAACCTTTCTTCATCTAGTTCCAGCACAACAACTATTGAATTATGTGGTTCTTTGAATATTCTAGAAAGCTATCTCAAGACTCGACACTAAGAATTCCATGGTACCCGACTATACACCATGCTGAAAGGTGTGAGGCCAGTTATGTTCTTGTAGGCTGTTCGAAAGCCCACAATATTTTCCTTCCTAGTCAGTCTGATTTGTATTTACTATCTTGATTAGAATTCCTTTCAGGGTCATGTTGGCTGACTTGGCCTAGCTATTTTCCCATTGGCGAATAGTATATTGTGATGCTCTATTCATTTTCTAATCACCCATTCAAGCAATGGTGCCTTGATTGCTAGCTCGATTGGGCATCCAAACCTTATCATGATGACCTCATCATATAGGAACTTGGCAACTGAATCTACCTCATAATCCCTCTTAGCTTGCTCTCATTGCCTTTGCCTCCACCCATTTGGTGCAATAATTTGTTACTACCAAGATATATTTGTTTTCTATTTTCTAGGCTATAGGTTTGAATGGTCCCACAAAGCCCAAGCCCCACTTCTGCAATAGTTATAGAGGTAATATGGGTTGATGAGGCATCCTACATGTTGCATTGGGCTATCCCAGTCTCTGGCACATGTCACAGTCCTTTACAAATCTGTGGGGAATCCTTAAGGATGGTGGCCACCATAGTTTGGCTTAGGATACTTACTTTCTTGTTTTCTCTCCAGATAAGTGACCTTCACTTAAACCTTGATGTGCTTCTGCCCACGAGGACTGCTTATTGTTCATGATCTAGAACACATCTTCTAAATATTTGATCTATGCCCATTTTGTACAACTACCCTACTATCCTCATGAATAACTTGCTCCTTAAGACTAGATTTTTACTGTGATCTCTATCCATGTTTTTTAAAAAATAGAGATTCATCAGGAATTACAACATCTCATCATACCAGTTGCTCTTGTCCCCGATCTACCAGGAATAGATGTGCATCCAGAAAATCATCTTCCACTCCCACATGCTTCTCTAGATTCCATCTAGATAGGAAGTCTACCATTGCACGAGAGGGCCATGTAAAACACGACGACAAGGTCGCGGACCAAAACAACATGGAGATGACAAAAATTTAAGCAATGACAACTGCAAGGTTAGTGAAACTCCAGGGAAAGAAGGCAGCAGAATTAAATAAACAAACATAAGCATTTTGGTGGCTTATTAGGGGAGTAAAAAGCAATTTCTTTACACTTTAATCTAATTATTGATATATATATTTTTGAAGTGCCCTACGCCTATGCAGAACCTGCTGAAACTGTGTTTCCCCGAACCCTGGGGTGCAGATGTTTCCGGTGCAAAATTGCCCACCTCCATTTATGGGAAGAGTAGTGGTAGTCGGTTCTGGTTCATGACAGAGAAGCAAAGTGGATACATGAGGAGCTGGTGCAGAGTTTGTAACATCACGCAGAGCAAACCTTTTAGACACCGTAAAAAGAAGCAACACATAGGCACATGTTCTCGTGCATGCACATGATGTCCATACCACGGAATCACGGCCTCCCATGCAGAGCAACACGATGACCCTTGTAGAAGCCTTCTCCCAGTGAGTGAAGCGAGCAAGAGCATGGAAAACCGGGGAAGAAAAAAATATACGATCCACAGACCATACTGCGCGGTTGCATGGAGGACAACACATACACGATTGTAGCAAATGCATGTGTGCTAGAAGATACCGAAAGTAAAAAAGAGACGAGCAATATCCATACCCTTGAAACCAGGAGCGGATCACGAAGCGTCACGATGCTCCACAGGCCCCGACAGTGAGGGATGGCGAAGGGTCCTAGGTGATGACTCATCAGAAGCCAACAGCACCATGAAAAACTAGGCAAGAACATAGCATAGGACGAGGAGGTCGTCTCCATGAATTAATGGGTGCACTCTGTTAGCGCAGAACAAATCGGGCACCTCCGACTAGGAGTGCAAAGCGTCACAACTCCGAGAAGACCGCTGACCAGCCCGACAACAACAGCTACAAGAGAGGGCCATGTAAAACACGACGACAAGATCGCGGACCAAAACAACATGGAGATGACAAAAATTTAAGCAATGACAACTGCAAGGTTAGTGAAACTCCAGGGAAAGAAGGCAGCAGAATTAAATAAACAAACATAAGCATTTTGGTGGCTTATTAGGGGAGTAAAAAGCAATTTCTTTACACTTTAATCTAATTATTGATATATATATTTTTGAAGTGCCCTGCGCCTATGCATGCTTAGCTGCTGAAACTGTGTTTCCCCGAACCCTGGGGTGCAGATGTTTCTACGCAAGCTTATCCGGAGTGGCAGGGACGCGACGAAGCTCGGCGTTCTAGCAAGGGGAGAAGCCACTACAGGTACTAATAACAGCAGCCTCTGTTTCCTCTTCTTTGCTGGGCGTCATCATTCGGAGCTTGTTTGCGCGCAACGTCGTCATGGGAAAGCATCATCAGAAGCCAACAACAGCAGCAGCAGCAGCAGCAAAAACAGTGCCAAGGATGTGGGCGATGTAAACGCCCACCATCATCATGAAATACCCTCATCAGCAGGCAACAGCAGCAGTGTGGAGACCATCGAGGATGTTGGCGCCCGCCTTCAGCAGCATGGCCTGCCGCCCGCCCACGTTTCCCGCATCCTGCAAGCCCTCCCTGCCTCCAAACGCACCCAGGTACACTTCCAGCACCTCCTCTCTCTCACCCTTTTCTTGCAAACCATGGACGTAGACACAGACAAGATCCCTGCCTTTATCAGGAAGGCCCCTTTCATGTACCAACGAAACCCTACCCTCCACTTGCAACCCAAAATCCTGTATCTTGAAACCCTAGGCCTGCACAGAAAAGACATGTCCCTCCTTGTCCTCAAATACCCTTACTCCCTTTACCCGCCCATGGAAGACATCCAAGCACAGATCCAAACCCTCAAGAGTCTCCCCCTTGAAGACCAAGATCTGCAGAGGATCATCCAAAAATCTCCCATGGCTTTCAGATTAGGCGCTGACAAATACCTGCAACCTAAATTAAAGCTTTTTAGAAGCTTGGGTGTCTTACAGGCTGATATCAGGAGAGTTGTCTTGACGAATCCCAGGGTACTGGCCACGACTCTGCATAAGCTTCAAAAGAAAGTGGATTTTCTGCAAGAATTAGGATTTCAAGTGGGAACAGTGCCATTTTCAAAGGCGTTTATCCTGTGCGGGGCTAGGAAATGTGAATCTTTACAACTGGGGGTGAAGAATCTGTTAGAGGTGGGGTTCTCGCAAGAGGAAGTTGAGCTCTTGGTCACCAGGGCACCCCCAGTGCTCACAAAGAGCAGAAGAATGATCTCCGATAAGCTCAAGTATCTTGTTGAGGTTATGAATAGGTCACCAAATGAGGTTTTGAAATGCCCAGTATTCTTGCTGGTTAGTTTGGACAAAAGGATACGACCCCGGTATGAAGCTCTTGTTCAATGGAGAGCAGAGAAACAGGTGGAGAAGGAATACTCCTTGTCATATATTTTTTTGCCCACCGATCGGCTTTTCTCTTGTAAATTTCCAGGAATAAAGGTGAAAAGTCAGTAAAAAAGTTTCACAGATTCAGCCATGAATTTTAAGGGGCTTCTTGGGTCTATCTGCAACAAATTTCTTACAAATGCTACAAGTGAGTTACCTTTGATACGGGGCTTTTTTTGTCACTGCTGTATGTCCATTACAAAGAGCACGAATGTGTACTTGTGGTGCCTCCTTTATTTGTAGCTTGCTTGGAGCACACTAATCTTGTTCTGAACAGGATTTTGAGCTCTTTAGCGACATCATGTGACATTCCATTAGTTAAGGTACACCTTAGGGGCGTCAAAGACATTCCCCTGGGTTTTGGATGGGAAGATCTCCTGCTCATGAGAGACAGGGGCAGGTGAGATCTCCCTTTTCGGTTACGTTTTTAATAACAACTTTTTCGTTTTTAAATGCATAATTTATTTGATTTGGGATCCACTATCGTATGTGTCAAAGGTTGAGACATTTTATTGAGCACAATATGAACATGTTTGGTGACCTTTTTGATGACTTTCTGGGGCTTGGTCAACTTGAATCCTGTTGAAATATCAAGCTCAAGCTGTGTGGACTCTCCAGAATGACACATGACGGTGTGGAGTGGTGTGACATGGTACAGGCTTTCACACTGGATATGGACGGCAGCGCAGACTTTATCTCTTGTGTGTGGTAGAGAGTGGTAGATAGTATTAAGTTGTCCAATATCATTTGGGTACCCTTTTCAGATTAGTAGGTGAACGGATATTAGCAAAAAAAGTCCATGTTTGTGTGAAGTTGTAGATTCGCTTTTCTGGCTGCAGAAAACATATTCTGGTTTCCCCCATGTTTGAGAGCGTAGTTAAGATTTGGTTTAGCAAATTAATGGAGATTTTAAGCACCTCGTTAGACCACTTTATGTTGCTAAGGATTTGAAGCACTTCTGTGAGAGATTGAGTGGTATTTGAAGCTCATTCGTGAAGTGGAAAGCAAGCTGCAAACTGGTTTTTTAGCTACTAAGTTGGTATTAGAGCTTGATGGTAGAGGGCTTCGTTCAAGGCCTGGCTTGGTATGGGCAAAGTACACATTGGTTTTTAATTTGAGCTATTCACAAGTGTATTTGGTTTCCATTTGCTTTGTCAACAGCCAGAAAAAGGCGAAATTAGAAAATAGGTATTTTAATTGGTCTAATTGGCCTAGAGTATGTTGGAATTAGCTCAAGAGGATTTGGGGCATTTAATAGCAACGTGTTGGGCTTATTTTCATGCCAAAAAGTAGTTCGTTAGAGTGAGCCCCAAGGCCCCCAATGTTCAGTAAAACAGGGCTTGGGTTGAGATCATGTATGACTTTGGCTTAGCAAATGGTTGGTATTGAAGACCCTAAAAGGGTCTAAGCATTGGAGCTGGCTTAGTTGAGATATTGACCTAATCTCAGCTTGACAATGGAGGCCATTATCAGCATTTTTTGTGTTTTTCACAGTTTTGACTTGCCAAATTAGAAAGCTTGTTGGCTGAATTTTGGAGAGCTATTTGGTGTAAGTATTAGCCCATTGGAGGGCTACTTGATGTACTCGAAGCTCAAGGAAAAGCTAAAGCTTTGGTGGTTTTTGGAAGCTCAACTTTGTGGGCAGAAACAGTGGAAGCTGTGTGGGACTGTCACTTGAGTGAAGTCAAAGCCTTGTGTGGAGTGATGCATGCTGCTTTTATGTGTGCAAGTGGATGTTTTGGATTCACTATATAGTTGTGGAGCTTGGAAAAGTTTGGAATGTATGGTTGAATGTATCATTTCAAAAATTATCATGGACAACAGTCAATGTATGAGACTGTTTTAAAAATTTGGTTTGCCATTGGACTTGGCATCATTTTGGTGGTTGTGTTGGACACTTTGTGCATGTTATATTACTTTTGAAGGAGGAGTGGGGTTTGATTTGCAAGTGTTTGAACTTTGCAAGTGTTTGGAATTGAGCATGAGCATTCTGCGTGCATTGCCTTTACGCTTAGGTTGCATTGTGGTGGATATGAGAGACTCTAGTCTCTCACAAACCATGTGCGAGATGTTGAGTAGATACTACTTCCAAGCATGAAAGTTACGTATGCATAATTTCTTGATGGGTAAGGGCTTATGGGATTTGGTCACATGTGATGAGAAAGAGTGCAGAGAGAAGGCTATCATAGTAGACTACAAAGCTTGACATGAGAAAGTGGGGAAGGTTCTTCATTGGATCTTGGTAACCATTAATGATAGCACCTGCCTCGACTTGGTGACCAGTTGAGGATGTCTGGTGGATCTTGAGGGGCACTCCAGTCCGTTATCTGGGTTGCCAGGTTGGCATCGATCTCTCTCCCGAGCAGCAGCTCGCCCCACTTCTTTTGAGTATTCAGAAGAAGCTTCTATATTGGAGCTTGGTAAGGCTCTCCTTGGCAGGCAAGGTGGTGGTGGTGAACCAAGTACTTCTTGCCACCATGTGGTACATCACTTTGTGTTGGACCTTTTCGCGGGCATGTATTAGCTAGGCATAACAATTGATTCGGAACTTCTTATGAGCCGGAAGTGATGGGAGGCTAGCTAGGGCCAAGGTGGCATGGAGAGTGATCATTCAGCACGTTGTAGAGGGGGGCTAGGCCTCATTGACCTTGTTATCGCCCTGGAAGGATTTCCTATTGGCTCGGATTTCAGCTTGCACTCCGAGTCTGGGGGGTCCTTGGCCACAGAGTACCAGATGGATCTTCACAGAGATGTGAGCCCATGGTTTTAGCCCGGCTTTTGAGGATAGATTTGTAGCTAGTTCTTAGACAGCTCTCAGACAGATAGCTCCAATTTCCTTAGAGGAGCGGCTTCGGCAGCCTTTGGTCTGGAACCCTTTGATCCGTTTATCGAGTGGCCACATGCTAGGGACTTGACCCCATGTTTCTTGGGGCGCTTTGAGCATGGGACAAACCATGTCTCTTGGAGATTGTATTGCCCACAGATAGTTACCTCCGGAGGTGCATGAGAATGGCATATTAATCCAACACCGGCCAAGGTGGCCAGGGAGAGATTATGGCGGCTATGGATATGGAAGTGCCGACCTCTCACGCGCCTTCAGTGGGACCCAAGAGAGTGGACATGCCATGATCCAACGGTTGGAAGGAGACCTTGGATGCCCCCTTCTTTTCATATATTGCACGGCTAGGCCCCAGGATCCAGATGCCTGAGATAGATGACACATCGGCAACAGCAGCACATTGGCAGACTCAGGGTCTTTCACAGCGTTTCCTTTTAGATTTTTGGAAGAGACTGTGGGATAGCTTTCAGTCTAGAAAGATCACCCTCTTTCTTTGGTTGATGGCACATAGGAGTTTGGCAGTCGGTACTTGGTTGGCAGTTGGAGGTAGACTAGCGTCTTGCCCGCGGAGAGGCCACCCCTAGGAGACTCAGAGACATTACCTTTGGGATTGCTCAAAGACTCGGCATATTTGGTAGCGGATTCGTTGCATCTTCGCTATGGACAAGGTCCAGACCACAATGAATCAATGACAACCCAAGACTCACTTATATAGTGCTTATTATTGCTATGAATAATAGTTCAATCATAAATAGTAACCTTGGATTTGTTAAATTGGAACCTTAGCTACTTGAATCTGCCTGCTTTTCCTAATCCCAGGGCTTCCCTAACCTTGTTGGATTAGTCTCTAATCCCAAGGATTAGTGCTAGGTATGTAACATTCCTTCCCACTTAGGACATTTTCACTCTAGGAAATAAATGAAGGAGAATTTGGTTGCCTACATCAATTGTCTCCGAAATTAGATTTATGCTTATCTATCAAATCCACATAGTATTGTATCAAGGAACCAGCTCAATTGAAGGTGCTTCTCCTCTAATAATGATCGTCGTTGGAGGGAACAAGATAAAAAGAACATAACCTTCTCAGGTCCTTGAAGAATATAAACCATACTTCAATCCTCCCCTCATGGAATTGGAAACCTAAAATTGCTGAGACAAATGTCTGCTAGCTACAACATCATACCCATCCTTTCCACGAGTTGGTAAATCCTCGTACCTAGCAGTTGTCATACCTCCCTCTCAAAGACTCCTAAAACTATCAGGCACCACAAATGTGTCTCCTTCAAACTATCAAAGTCTCAAACAATTTGGGTTTTACTCCAGCTCCTACCAAACACAATCTAGTGATTGTAAGAGCTATATGCTTAGTAGTATTATAGGCAAACTCGACCATACGGATCGATCTCTCCAAATAAAATGGTCGCCTGGAGCCGTGTGAACAAAGCATAACCTCTAAAACTTGATTTCACCCTCTTTGCTGTCGGTATGATAAGCAAAACACAAGTTTGTCGGATCTCCAAATGACCTCGTGTAGGAGCATCACAACAATCATTAGGAATTCGTCTCCTAATCCTAGCACAATCTGGCACACAGGCTCTATCATCCTGGAACAACGGCCCATTTCGAATATGGTAATGACTACCTTCCACTCGAACAAGTGAAATGATCCGTGAGTCCTAGTCTAAATAAATGGAGTTCCCCGACCTACTGCCAATACCAAATGAAACGCCCATTGGCCCGACATAGCCCTCTTAAGGAATCATAACTAAACTGGGTGAAATATTCACCCTCCCAATCATAGCAATCCCATCCAAATTACCCTTTCCATTTTCTTGTCAAGTCTTGCATAAACTAGGGTAACTATCCCCTATACGGATAGCACATAGCAAGGTTAGAAAATATAAACGCACAGAGAAACTCTACATGTTGCAGATCCTAGCATCCCATACCACTACTAGGATACACACCATCTAAAATTTCCTTGAGACTTTTAAAGCTAAGTTAGGGTGATCAATCCTTTCCTTAACATGTCTTGGTGCACTACACCTTCACCCCATGTCATGGTCCACCCTATATAGGTGAACCATAGGAAGAAACACTGAAATATTTCACACATGTCCACACAACTCTTGTCCTAATGGAGCTCCCACAGCACCGTGCGATCCTAATATTTTCTAACTAGTGCCACGCAATCTCATCCTCCCCGGCTTGGTCATATTGTAAGATGCAATACTCATAGGTTGAGACCTTGGGATCCAAACAATCCTATGATTAACCAACTGTTCGGCTAGAAGACGACAACTAACTCAATAGAGAAAATATCTACAAAGCCCCCATCGATGCTTTCTAATCCAGTGCCCCCCAAACATGTAACTTAAATGTTATCAACCATAATTAATATCAGGTGAAAGAGTACAAACACCTTAAAACATAATTATCTATTGGGGTAAAAAAGGATGTGCACAGTCTCCCCTAGATCGGACCCATACATATGTATCAAGTCATTAGGGCCGAAGATTGCCATGTTGAAAACACATTCCATGCAAGCACATTGACCTAAAACAATAGTTTCCACAGAAGAAATTTGAGGGTTATTTGTTACTTTGGTGAAATGAACTACCTTGATCTTGGCCTTAAGACAACTTGACTTCATATGGCCCTTCTAAGTGCAAGAGAAACACCTGCCCTCCCTTATGTTGTGGAGGGTCTCCCCTAGAGCCGACCCATATATATGTATTAGGACTGAAGACTGCCATGCTAAAAACACATTCCATGCAAGCACATTGACCTAAAACAATAGTTGCCATAGAATAAAATTGAGGTTTACTTGTTGCTTTGGTCAAATGAGTTGCCTTGGTCTTGGCCTTCAGACAACTTGCCTTTATATGGTCCTTTTGATTGCAAGAGAAACGCTTGCCCTCCCTAATGTTTTGGAGGGTCTTATGATCCTTGTTTGGATTGGGCTCATCCAGAGACTGGGTTTGGTTCCATGGAGCCTTCTCAAACTTAAACTTTCGTTTTATGCGTGGAAGCATACTAAGAGGTTTCTACGCGTGATTTTACCCTAATATAGGATTTAACAGCACTTAAAATGAACAATAGAATAAGCCCCTACGTAAATTTTTAGTTAAAGTATGGTAAACTTCCGATCTTAATAAATGCATGTCCGGGTGTTCGATTGACGAACGGAATGCACCCTCACAAACACCTTGAACAATTTCATCGAAAACATATTTCGCAATCGTTGGCACGCATATCGAGGCCAGTGCCTCAAAAAGGGGGCCCTCGCCCTAGCGTATGGTCCCCATTGGCCATCACGTGGACACCCATACGACCACTGGCCCCTCCTTTGGCTCGCACACAGGCACCACCCCTTTCCCCAGACTCATGTAGCCCCACATACCGATGTACTTTCATCGTACACCGTCCTTTGCACCCTGCTTTGCTCTCTCTTTCCCCGTACCCATACCAACCCCTATATAAACCCCCAGTAACCCCTCTATGGCCAGCACCCAACATTCTGAGCAAAAGATGTACCTGACAGCCTATCCTCGATGGCCTGTACCCGACAACCCTCTAAGTCCATCTCCCAGCCCTTTTCAGTCCATCTCCAAGTAGGCTCTACATATTTGCTTCCACAATAGCCATCCCTTGTCTTGCGGAGGGGGTGTCCTACACTATTCTCTCTCTCTCTCTCTCTCTCTCTCTCTCTCGATGTGAATAGACTTAAGGGAAAACTCTTCTTTTCCCCCCTCTAGTTCAACTTCCAACCTTGCCCCCAGCTTAAGGACACTCTACTTTCCCCCCCATTTAAAGAAACTTTAGAGGTGGTTCCAATGAGTGAGTTTTATGCTAATAAAGTGAGCAAACAAAATCCGAATCACAATCCAATTGAAGTGACGCGAGCTATGAGAAGGTGGATAGTATGGCTCCTCCTCAAAGATGCCAAAATGTTGCCTTAAGGAGCGTGCATAACGACCCTAGAAGAGGGAATGCCTCGGATGCAGTCCCAACTCTTCCTGTGGGAGTCCCACATGGAGCCAATGGCCAGGTTAGCTTGACAATCGTTTAAAAAGAGATTTTTTAATTGTTCTGTAATGTTACCATTAATTAAGTAAGAAAGAGGGTGCTAATTTTCCTTGTTTCAAAATTACCAAATATCTTGTAAAATTCTCACTTTCTCGAGAAGATAATGTTGTTTCTCGCATCTTATGATTTAGTTAAACATTTATGTTGCTATCTTGATTAAGTTAAAGTACAAGTACATCTTCTCCCTACCTTGATTGATGCTAACCCCATTCTTGTGCTTGTGCAGCCGAGCAACGACATTAGCAAGGCCCGGAGTTGGCCCAAGGTATCCCTCCTATGATTGGGAAGTTGGAACTCGCTGGTTTGGGCGAGTCTTATGAGTGCTTCCTAGTTTTATGGGCCCAAGCTTGAGTCCTCGCTGGCTACTGAACGACGAGGTGTATGGTCCCGTAGGGATTGCCTAGTCTATGGAGACTGGAAGACCGAATTCTAGATTATTGGTGGAATAAAATAAGCCTTGATCCTGTTGGGTATAAAGTCCCAGTTTTTCCTCCGGACCTTGATCATCGCGTAGCTCTTTTCGAGAGCTTCGCGGCCATATATTTACTTGTACATTTGGCCCCCATTTGGGCCTTGTAACGGCATTCTTTGTATTTGGTCCGTCGGATGCCCCATAAGTTGGGCGCCCGCCCATATTAGACCTAACCCTAACTTTACCCTTGTATCTCTATAAATACGAGGTCTCCCTTGAGCCTCAATAAGACATCAAGATATTCTTGAGCATTGTGTGAGTTCTCTCTCTCTCTCACTCTTCTCTATCTCCTCTGCACTTCCTTGGCTGCAAGCTCTTGTGTTTGAGTCATTCTCCTCCAACAACTGGTATCAGAGCTATGGAGGGAAGCTGTATGCAGAAGCTATGGAGTTAGAGGTGTCTTCCACCACTTGACTACGGGATTGTCTGCGTTTTTCGCGTCAAACACCTCCCTTCTATCATCAATCTGGTGCGTTTTTTTTTCTTTCAGAGTGCTGCTCTGTTTTTTTTTAACGCAGGAGCTTGTTTTGCGTTTTTCTTGCTCTTCTCCTCTCCTGCGTTTTCTTCTCCACTCTACGCTGCCCTTCTGCTGCGTTTTCCTCTCCCTTGCTGCCCCCTTTGCTGCGTTTCTGCTGCTGTGCTGCTGCAATCAGCAGCGTTTGCTGTTTTTCCTCTCCCTGTTGTACGGCTGCCTCCTGTACGGCTGCCATCAGCAGCAGCCAACGCTGCTGCCAGCAGCCCCACGGTCACCAGCAGCAGCTAGGGCTGCAGCCAGCAGCCCCACGGCCACCAGCAAGCAGCCCGGGCTGCAGCCAGCAGCCCCACGGCCACTAGCAGCAGCCAACGCTACCTCCAGCAGCCAGGAACTACGAGCAGCCCCAAAGACAGCAACATACTACCTCGGATTCACTTCAGCATCAATATAGAGCTGCCCCGGTCCTCTTTTGCAGTATCTCTGGCTGCCCCTCGAGTTTACATCGACATCCGGTGATTCTCTTCCGCCGTCTTCTTCACTTGAAGTTGTTTCATCAATCTACGAGCATCCTACTGTCAACCCGTATCTGGTACATAACATCTTGTCTATTGCTTACTTTCTGAAGTGTCAGTTTGATAAGTCATGGCGTCTACAAGTGATCTTAAGGGTCTACTAGAGATTAAGAAGTTTGCAGGCACTGGGTTTGATCTTTGGAAGGTGAGGATTCAGAATATCCTCTATCTGCGGGAATGTGATACTGCACTTGAGCAGTTCAAACCCGCTGCTATGACAGATGATGAATGGGGAATCCTGAACAGAAAGGCTGTTGCCTATCTCCAGATGGCTGTTGCTGATGAGGTTCTTGTTGACCTCAAAGGGCTGACAACAGCCTATGCCGTCTGGGAGAAGCTGAGAAGCACCTATGAGATCACCACACCAGTGAACCAGGTACATCTCATCAGGAAACTCATGAATATGCAACTTGATGATTCTAAGAATGCAGTAGAGCATATTACTGCTTTCACAGGGGTGCTTAATCAGATGCAGGATTCTGGATTGCCTGCTTTTGATGATAAGTTGAAAGCTATCTTTTTGCTCACTACTTTGCCTGACTCTTGGGAGACACTTGTGGTGTCACTTGGGACAAATCCCAACCTAACTTTTGATGGAGTCAGGGGTGCTATTCTCAATGAAGATATCCGGAGGAAGACCTCAGAGACTAGCGGTTCTGCAAATGTCTCACGAGGGAGGACGACCAAGCGGGGAAATACTACTACCAATTCAAAGGGTAGAAGCAAGAGCAAGGGCCAGCAGTCTGATGTTACATGCTACCAGTGTGGTCGTAAAGGCCACAAGAAGCCAGATTGCAAGTTTTACAAGATGGAGCAAGACTGGAAGAAGAAATCCAGTCATTCAAATGACAAAAAGAAGGAAAAAGAGAGTAATTCCAGCAAAGCAGAAGAGTTCGAAAAGGACAAGAGCAAGGCCAATGTGGCCTCTGGTGTTGCATAGAGGAACTGTCTGACTCAGATGATGTGCTATGTGTTTTTTCTGCTAATGCTCTTGATGTTCATAACTTGCATGTCACAGAACCAGATGTTATTCATGCCTTGATGTATGAATCTGATGTGCTTTCACAGACTTGGATTATTGACACGGGTGCCTCTTTTCATGTAACTCCTATCAAGGAGTGTTTTGCAACTTTCACTGCAGGCTCCCGAGGAAAGGTGTTCTTGGGGAATGATCATGCTTGCAATATTGAAGGCATGGGCACCGTGAATGCAAAAGGAAGCAAGCTTGATTTTTGTAATGATTGCTTGTATGGGAAACAGAATAGGAGTTCTTACTCCTCTCGTGCCTCTCGCAAGGCTGAAAAGTTGGACTTGGTCCACTCTGATGTATGCAGCATGCCCATTAAATCTAAAGGTGGTTCAAAGTACTTTGTGTCTTTTGTGGATGATCACTCACGAAAAGTATGGATCACTTTGTTGAAATCTAAGGATGATGCTTTTGCTGCATTTCAAAAGTTTCATGCATTTGTTCATACTCAAACTGGAGTGAAGATTAAATGCTTACGCACTGACAATGGGGGTGAGTTTGTTAGTACTAAATTTCAGAAATTTTGTGATGATAATGGCATTAAGAGGGAACTTACACCCCCCTATAGCCCCTCTTCAAATGGTGTGGCTGAAAGGTATAATCGTACACTGTGTGAAAGAGTTCGATGCATGCTGTCCACAGCTAATCTCTCTCAGGATTTTTGGGGAGAAGCCTTGAAAACTGCAGTTCATGTTTGCAATCGATCTCCACACACAGCTTTGAAAGGTGGAATCCCTGAGGAGGTTTGGTCTGGCAAACCGTCCTCATATGACCACTTACGCATCTTTGGTTGTGATGCATATGTGCATATCCGCAAGGAAGACCGGAACAAGCTTGATGCTAAGTCCGAGAAGGGCACCTTCGTTGGCTACGGTGATGAAGGTGAGATGGGCTACCGTGTGTGGTTGCCATCAACCAACAAAGTGGTTCGCAGCCGGGATGTTGTATTTTATGAGGCAAAGCTGCTCCGTAATGTTTGTGCCTCTCATGGTGATCAGAAAAAGGTCAAATTTCAGCAAGGGCAGCCACCCATTGATGCTGAAAATGAGCCCCATGATGCTTCACAAAGGGCTGAGCCCTATATGCTGAAAATCAGGCTGTTCGTGAAAACCCGCAGCCTTTTGATGCTGAAATTATGATTCCTCCCGATATTGACCCCCAACCAGCCAATGATCATTGGGTACGGAGGTCTACTCGTTTTCGGAGGGAACCTCAGCGTTTTGATCCCTCTTTGCAACATGTTTTGCTTACAGATGAGGGTGAGCCTCTTACTTTCAAAGAGGCTAAGTCTTGTGAACTCCGAAACAAGTGGGAGCATGCTATGCAGGAGGAGATTAAGTCTCTACATGCAAATGACACTTGGGACTTGGTTGAGTTGCCCAAAGGAAGGAAGGCTATTCCTAACAAGTGGGTGTACAAAGTCAAGACAGTTGACGGCCAGCCTAAGTATAAAGCCCGCCTTGTTGCTAAGGGCTATGCTCAGAAGGAAGGGATTGATTTTCAGGAGGTCTTCTCTCCTGTGGTCAAAATGACCACCCTTCGTGTTTTGTTTGCTCTCACTGCTGTTTTGGATTTAGAACTGTATCAGATGGATGTAAAGACAGCTTTCTTACATGGTGATTTAGATGAAGAGCTGTATATGAAGCAGCCTGAAGGCTTTGTCATTCCTGGCAAAGAACATCTGGTTTGTAAGCTGAAGCGTAGTCTCTATGGGCTGAAACAAGCCCCGAGGCAGTGGTACAAAAAGTTTGATGCTTTCATGCTTAACCAGAAGTTTAATCGTAGCCATGCAGATCATTGTTTGTATACTAAAACTGATGCAGATGGCAGCCCAGTGATACTTGTGCTGTATGTTGATGACATGCTTCTTGCCGGGAAGAATAAGAGCGTTTTGGAAGCTCTTAAGGACCAGCTGAAGTCAGCCTTTGCTATGAAGGACTTGGGTTCAGCTGAACATATTTTGGGTCTTCGGATTAGACGGGACAGAGCACAGAAGTTGCTTTTCCTCTCGCAGGAGAAGTATATCCAGAAAGTCCTTGATAGATTTAACATGGCTGATTCTAAGCCTTTGGGTGCTCCATTGTAGCCCTATGTTAAACTATCCAAGGATGATTGCCCAAAAGATGATGATGCAGCCAGTACTATGCGTGGGATCCCTTATGCTTCTGCTTGTGGATCTCTTATGTATGCTATGGTTGCTACACGGCCAGACATTGCTCATTCAGTGGGAGTAGTCAGTCGTTTTATGTCCAACCCGGGCAAAGCACATTAGGATGCTATAAAGTCTATTTTGAGGTACTTGAAGGGGACACAGAAGAAATGCCTTATGTATGGTAAAGGTCCACTTGAGGTGCAGGGTTATTGTGATTCAGACATGGCAGGTGATTCTGATACCCGCAAGTCTACTAGTGGGTACATCTATACTCTTGCAGGTGGTGCTGTTTCTTGGTGCTCTAGACTCCAGAGGATAGTAGCACTTTCTACTACTGAGGCCGAGTACATCTCCGTCACCACAGAGGCTTCTAAGGAGGCCATTTGGTTAGCACGCCTTGTCACAGAGTTTGGATTGCCAGAGAGGGCTCCGGTCCTTGGTTGTGATAGCCAGAGTGCCATATACCTGGCTAAGAATGCCATGTTTCATGCTCGTACCAAACACATTGATGTACGGTACCACTTCATCAGACAGGTGCTAGATGATGGTTTGGTCAGTTTGGTCAAGATTGGCACTCATGAGAACCCTGCAGATGCTCTCACCAAAAGTTTGCCAAAAGCACAGCTTGATATGTGTCTACAGCGGGTGGGAGTTACATAGCTTCACTTAGAGGAGCTTCACTGGCCCTCTAAGTGGGAGGTTGTTGGGTATAAAGTCCCAGTTTCGCCTCCGGACCTTGATCATCGCGTAGCTCTTTTCGAGAGCTTCGCGGCCATATATTTACTTGTACATTTGGCCCCCATTTGGGCCTTGTAACGGCATTCTTTGTATTTGGTCCGCCGAGCGCCCCATAAGTTGAGCGCCCGCCCATATTAGACCTAACCCTAACTTTACCCTTGTATCTCTATAAATACGAGGTCTCCCTTGAGCCTCAATAAGACATCAAGATATTCTTGAGCATTGTGTGAGTTCTCTCTCTCTCTCACTCTTCTCTATCTCCTCTACACTTCCTTGGCTGCAAGCTCTTGTGTTTGAGTCATTCTCCTCCAATAGATCCAGCTATGGATAGATTTGAACCTTGTATGTATTTTTAATTAAATCCCTTGTTTTCTAGTATCCTTGTATCATTGTTAAGTGGCTATTTTAACGAACACCGTGTAAGATCTCTAATTAAGAAACTTGTTTATATGCCGCATAGCATGGTAGGACTAATTAGAAAACAAAATTGATGCGTGAGTTGGGTGGAAAGTGGGAGGATGGAATGCCATGACGGTAGCATCCTATGGATGGGTGGACCTAATTCGTCGGGTAGCTTTCCAACAAAATTAATTGAAAGTTCTACGCTAGGTAAGTAGGTCCCTAGGCAACCCTACTTTAGAGGATTAGGCGAGCGGTTGTGCCTCGTATTATAGATGGGAAAAAAAGCGTTGTTTCTAGGAATAAAGAATAGAGGTTGCCCTTGTTAAGGTCAATCACTCTATGGGGGATTCGATTTTAAGAGTCATTTAGGAGACCACGCTCTCCTTGTTGCAGGATAGAGCTGGGTCTTACCTATTAGTCGTATCCTTGCATCTTTACATGGTTGAGATGTCAATGAGTATTAAATTTTTCTATTGTTAGACTTAGTAGACTATCTTAAGGGTTCCTTTTTAGGTTAGGGGGGACCATACAGCAATGTTGTGGCATCCATGTGTGTCACTTGGGATTTCAACACTCTGAATCTCTGTTAAGTACTTTACTGAAAGACAGGCTCTTCATGTCCAAGGTCGTAAACTTGGCCACTATATCAAATGCATCCTTTGCTGCTTAGAGGAACTCACCTCAAACTATGCCCAAGTACTTGGTTTATTCTTGAGAATTCTCCACCATGTCAGGGCTTTCCCCTTCAAGAAACCCCTAACCATTTGAATCTTCCAAGCTTTTGGGAATGGGTGGAACTTGACATTTACATCCTAGTGGTTAAGCCAAGAGTCAACCACCTCTTGGGTCCTCTCCTTTCTCACTATCTTAAAGACTCAGGTATAAAAGAAGGAGCTACTACTATGCTGGTCCCATAGAGGATCGATGCACATCACATGGATCTCTTCTCGCAACTCTGCTCGGAGTTGTGCCATCTGATCCTTGAAGAGTAAGTTTTCTCGACCCCTTCCACCACGTCTTACTACACCTCCATGTGTTTCCCTAACCCTCAAGATGACCTTCCTTATGGTCAGAAACTTCATCAAAGAAGAGTCGTGCCGCCATGGTAAAGGGAGAAATAGAAAGAAAGGAAGGTCTACTGCAAGACACCTACCGATTTTGAAAAGCATGAGAAAAAAAAACATACATTTAACATGAGATACAAGAGAAAAGCATGCAAAAAAGGTGACCTACATGTGCTCCATGCATGAAAGATAAAGAGCCAAATGAGAATCTTGCAAACATCTGCCTTCATTTAATTTTGTCATGGATTGAGTAGAAGTGGTATAAGGCCTCCCCTTTTATGGGGGAAAAACCACCTAAGTGCTTTTTTCCTAAAAAGAAAACTGGTCTTTTTAAATTGTGTGCTAACTAACTCCCCCCCTTCTTGCATTTTATAAAAACAACCTCATGCTTTTTTTTTTTGGTAACAAAAATAGCATAGATTTATGTTTAAAAAACACCATCCTATAGATGGTGTTTTTTATGTAAATAGATGGCTTTAAAGTGTGTTTTTTCTGTCAATAGCTTGCATGCCCTCCATCCATCCTTTGTGTGTGTGTGTGTGTGTGTGTCCATTGTCCACGTGCTCTCTCTCTCTCTCTCTCTCTCTCTCTCTCTCTCTCTCTCTCTCTCTCTCTCTCTCTCTCTCTCTCTCTCTCCATTGTCCACCTGCCAATAGCAGGCTATCAATTTGCACCTCCTTGTCTATCTGGCTCATGTACAACATTAGGAAGGACCACCTCTTCTTGCCTCCTTCTAGACATTGAGAGCTCTCCCTTCACCCCTTTGGCAAGGAGCATTCTGGTGTGACAGGGTGAGGATGCGATGGCAGTGTACCCAGAATGGGAAGTTACATTTGTGGCTCGAAGAAAAGACCCAGTGATACATGGTTCAACAAGGCTAAGGTAAGATCTTGACTAGAATATATTTGGCACTGCCATTGCTGGGGACTAGTCTAGGGCTTAGGTCCATTTGTGCCTCCTTGTCTAGCTGGCTCATGTACAACATAACGAAGGACCATCTCTTCTTGCCTCCTTCTAGACATTGAGAGCTCTCGCTTCACCCCTTTGGCAAGGAGCATTCTGGTGTGACAAAGTGAGGATGTAATGAGTGTCCCCAGAATGGGAAGTTACGTTTGAGCCTCGAAGAAGACAAGACCCAATGATAGATGGCTCGACAAGGCTAAGGTAAGATCTTGATTGGAATATATTTAGCATCGCTATTTTGCTAGGGACTAGCCTAGGGCTTAGGTCCATTTTCCTATCCATTCCAAGCTATTGGTATCACCTAATATTGCCCGATTTTTTATTAGGAGGTCACACTCCAAAAAACATATGATTTTGGAGAATTGGATGTGTTTGTTTGTGTGTTTGATTTTGATTTGAAGTTTATTTTATATTAGGGCATCCTATTTCTATCTATTGCTAGGACACAACCCTGGTATTTGGTGATTTGCATGAAATTAGATCCTAAGAGAGGCTTAGATATCATTACTTTAATCTAAGAATTAGCTTAGCAATGGTGATTAGGAGTGGAATCTTCTCCACAAACGTCAGGATTGAGCCCCATTAGGTTGAATTAGAGTGGGATTGTTATTTTTGTTTATGCATTTCATATTTTTTCATAATTTGTTCATACATTGTTGGAATTAGTAGATTAGAAGCATGCTAAACCATTAAAACAATTTTAAAAAATACTTAATTAGCTACATAACAATCATTAATTAGGATTAGGACCATAATCACACTCCATCAAGTTAAAAAAATCATAAAAACCACCAAAAAATAAGCCAAATTAGCTCTCGACGGGTAGGGGACATGAGCACACAGTCCCATGCAAAAAAAAACATAAGCATGGGATAGGTGAGCTTGTAGATGACGTGAGCCGTGCATCTGGACACAATCGTAAGCCTGGACACATGAATCTATAGACATGAGTCTGGAGATAGGTATACCAAATAAAGTATAGACCAATTATTACTGCCATAAAGACTTGTACGGACACACATACCCATGTCCTTGGAAGATTTTCATATCATACAATATATACTAGCTATAAATTCCAAGGAAAATTAATGTCCTTTAATTAATACACTTATTACCTAATTACGCACCAACCTATCTCATAGGCCTAGTTTATCTATATTTTCATACCCTAAGTAGGCTTATTTCATTCAAGGGAACTATATGAGCTGATTTAATACAAAAAAGGTGTGAGCCTACAAACGTGACTCTAGAGGCATAAACCTAAAGGCGTGAATCCAAACAGGTGAACCTACATGTGTGAGCCTGCATATGCAACCTTGGATATGTGAGCTTACAAACTTGAACATCAAACCTGAACATGCAGATGGTGAGCCTAGATGCATGAACCTAGACACATGAGCCTAATAGCATTATATATAAAAAAAGACTTATGTGAAACCATTTTCAGACTTGTGCTGGAGATACTAGAGACCCTTTAATGCGAACCCGATCTAGACTAATTATGAGAAATGATAACATGGTCAATTGCAGTGCATTAAACCACACTTCCTCAGACACACCAAGCCTTTGATCCCAGTAAATGACTAGCGCGCTCAATAGAGTGCTTCCTTATTAAGAGGGCTAGACTGCTTCAGATCCACCTTAAGCGCAAAGCTGTAGGAGAAAATAAGCCAATGAAATATAGATGTGAGTGGAGGAAGTTCAATGGAAACCTCGAAAATAGGAGCTGCCACTGCGGGCCTTCGAACTTTGGATTCACCAAACATCACCTTAGATTTTATGAAGAAGACATTTAGTAGCTCTATTTTTGGGCAGCTCCAATGAAGGAGTGGGAGCAGGAACCTCAATGTTCGCTCCCATAGGAAGTGGTCAAACCATGTCCCCACCACAATGTTTCAAACATTTGGTATTGATCCTAAGCTGGGTTTATCCCCCCAAGCAGATCATTACCAGCAACAAGCAGCCCAATAAATGGGACATGTCTCTTTTGTTGTATCGCCCCAGGGACAAATGTTTCATAGTACACATAACAACAAGCGCACACAACATAAGCAAGAGTCTCTCTCTCTAGAGGATTCCATTACAAAAGTGCCTTTACCATGGAACCAAGTTTCAATTCTTCTCCATTTGGACAAGGAATGGGCAGGGTAAAAAATAAGAGACCAATCTAGAAATCTAGTTTTTCAAGTTCTATGAGTCATTCAGATAACTCGTGGCCCAGCCCATTCCATCTATTTAGCTACTCTCAAATTGGGATCATGAACTCGTGGCTCAGTCCATTTTGTCTGTTTAGCTACTCTCAAAGTTGGGATCATGAACTCTACAGAGGAAGAATTGAATGTAGCCCAAAGACTAAGTTATAAGGTGTAGTCCTTGTTGATATTTTTATAGGTGGTTCAATATGCCCATAGTATTGATGAAAGCTTTTGTTCCCAATCTAGCTTCGACTGTTTTCAAGAGCACTATGCATAAGACCCTATTTGTGCTCTCAACTTGTCTATTTTTTTTGTGGATAATAAGGGAAATTCCTAAGATGGGGATAACCATAAATTTTTCTAAGAGAAACTCCACAAAATCATTTAAGAAATGAGTCCCTCAATCACTTATGAGTTCTAGGTACATCCAAATGATGACGTTGTAAAGAAGCTTAGCAGTCATTCTAGCATTAGCCTTGATTGTTGCCCTAGCCTCGGCCCATTTAGTTACACAGACTGTAGCTACGATAATATATCGTGCTTGCATACTCTGTTGCCATATATATATAGGCAGTGATGTGTGTGAACACACTTAGGACCGCCGGGGCACTTTTTCCCTCTTTAGGAGGTTTTTTCCCCCGGCTTGTATATACGCCCATCCTTCTAGGGCTAACTTATCTTTGTACATTGACACAATCTAATACACTTTGTGTTGTGTGCATTCTTGCTTCTTCTTCTCCAAGCTTTGTGTACTTTCCTGCAACCCTCATTCCAACAATTGGTATCAGAGCAGGCATCGGCTCCCAGGGCTACACCGCCAGCACCCTCCGACTCACGTTCTCCGATTGAGGTGAGTTTTCACGAGCGCTTGCAGGTCCCTATACTCTGAGGTCGTTTCGGGCTCCGTTTTTGCATTTCAAGTTCTGCACAGGTGTTTTCGTCATTTTCTGCAGAAATTTCGACAGTGCAGTTTTCTGCAAAACAGGCATACATACTCTATTGTGGACCGTGCTACATAGCACGAGTTGTTTTCTGTTCAGTCTTTGCTTCATTACAGGCAGCTTTTGCTTCAGTTTCAGTCAGTGGCCATGGCTGATAACAACAATGATGTATTTCGCATGTTGTCTGCTGAAGACAAACTGGATGGAGACAGCAACTACCCACTTTGGGCATACATGATGCAGCATGTTTTGGTTGCAAAAGGAGTGTGGAACATTGTGCAGGGTACGGATGTACGTCCAGGTTCTGTGGATGTAGGATCTGTTGAGGATGTTACAGGTTCTAGCAGCTCTACTGTTGCTGCTGTTTTACCCACTGCTGAACAAGCTCGTTGGGATGGTAAAGATGCGTAGGCTCATGCCTTGATTGCACTTTCTGTCAAACGTAACATCACCCCACATATTCGTTCAGCTAAAACAGCAAAACAGGCTTGGGATATTCTAGCTGGTTTGTATGCAGGTCGTAACGAGGCAAAAATCGCTTACCTGCGTAAAGAGCTAGAATTGAAGATTATGCAAGAAGATGATGACATGAATGTTTTTCTTGCTGAGATTAAAGATCTCAAAGAACAGTTGATTTCTGCAGGTGAGATTATTCCTGATCATTCTCTTGTGCAGACTGTTCTTGATCATTCTCTTGTGCAGACTGTTCTTGATCATTCTCCTGATCATTCTCTTGTGCAGACTGTTCTTGATGCTTTACCTGAGACATATCAGACTTTTGCTTCCACGTGGAGACTTCTTAATGAGGACAGACCTGATGCTGTCAAGTATGATACTTTAGTCAACAAGCTCTTGCAAGAAGCGCAGTCCAGGCAAAACAGGGCTAGGCAGCGTGCAGTTGATCAAGCATTTATTGCTGCCCAGCAGCAGAGAAGAAGTGGTAAGGCAGCCCCTTCCACTGTTTCTTCTCCTATTAGTAGGTTTGCAACTTCTTCTCCTTCCACAGGTAGCAACAATAAGTCTGAGAAGGCTCTTGATAAAGGCAAGAAAAAGACCAGGTGCAACTATTGTAAGGCAAATGATCATGTCATTAAGAATTGCCCTAAGCTAAAGGCTAAAGAGGCAAAGAAGAAAGAGTCAAATGCAGCCACAATAGCGGATGCATCTACAAATGCAGATTCTGCAAATGTTGTGCAGGATACAGAATGGGCGTTTAGCGTGTATTGCCAGTATGACCCATCTGTACATGATGCATGTTTGGCAGTTTCTGTTGACTCTCATGTATGGTATTTTGACAGTGGTGCTACAAAGCACATTACCTCGCATCGTGATATGTTTACTTCTCTCGAGGCTGTCCCTAATGGGAATACTATCACATGTGCCAATAATGCTTCTTACCCAGTGAAGGGTGTTGGTAAAATTATGCTTACTGCTGTAAATGGCAGCGCTTTCACACTTTCACATGCTTTGTATGTGCCAGGGATAAAGAAGAATCTATTGTCTGTTCTCTGCGCCGCTTGCTAGACTTGGACTTGTAGTCAAATTTATGGATGACAGATGTACTGTTCATGATTTGACTTCTGGTGATACGATTATTGTATCTGGCACCTTGTTTCGTGGGCTGTATAGGCTCAATTCTTATGACAAGTGTGTGGAAGATTCAGCAAATGCAGTTTCTGATGAAAAGGCAGTTTCAGATGCAAAACTATGGCATGCTCGTTTTGGTCATCTGAACTTTGCTAGTTTGCTGCGTTTGCAGAAATTTGGTATGGTTGCTTCATTGCCCCCTCTTGAGGCACCATTGAAACATGTTTGTGAAGGCTGTATTTTGGGCAAAATGCAGCGTTCTGCATTTCCAAAGGATGGTTCTGTGCGGGCCACTCGCAAATTGCAGCTTGTACATAGTGATGTATGTGGGCCTATGCAAACTCCGTCATTTGGTAAACACTTGTACTTCGTGACTTTCATTGATGATTACTCAAGGCATGCATGGGTATATCCACTGAAGGCAAAGTCCGAAGTGTTTTTGTGCTTCAAACAGTTTTTTCTTATGGTTGAAAATGTATCCAATTGTACTGTGGGCACCCTACGTACTGATCGAGGGGGGGAGTACATGTCTAAAGAGTTTGATGCATTTCTGGCTAGTCGTGGGATAAAACACCAATGTACAGTGCTGTATACCCCTCAGCAAAATGGTGTTGCTGAGAGGAAGAACAGGTCACTTATGGAGATGGCACGATGTATGGTCAAGAGCCAAGCTTTACCACATGCGTTTTGGCTTGAGGCTGTCATGTGTGCTGCATATGTACTCAACAGGTGTCCCACTAAGGCCTTGCAGTCTATTACTCCATACGAAGCTTGGCATGGCAGGAAGCCTTCTATTGGTCACTTGCGTGTCTTTGGTTGCTTGGCCTATGCTTTAGTGCCTGTGCAACAACGCAAAAAATTGGATGATAAGGCTGTCAAATGCATTTTTGTTGGTTACAGTGCTGAAAGCAAGGGTTACAGATTGTATCATCCGCAGTCAAAGCGTATCTTGATTAGTCGAGATGTTGTTTTTGTGGAAGATGCTGTGCAGCCCTTGTTATCATGTACCAAAGAGACAGGTGTGAGCTCACGAGATGTATTTGATACGTTGTTGCCTCTCTTTACAGGTGGGAATTCGAATGTAAGTCCTGATGAGGCAAATATTCAGCCTACGCAGATTTCAAATGACATCATAGATCAGCCTATTTCTGATGCAGATTTACAGGATGTAATTCATGAGGATAGGGCTGAAAATGAGCAGGCTAGAGGTATGCCTAAATGGCTGGTGCAAACCTTGCGTGATAGTAAGATTGATGCACCTATTACTAGTCGTACTCGTTCAGGTTTTCAGCATGCCTCTTATGCATCAGATTGTTATGCTTTGGCTGTGTCTAGTATGTGTGAAGAGGAAGAACCTCTTTCATTTGATGAGGCACAAAATTCAGAAAATTGGTTGGCTGCAATGCAAAGTGAATATGATGCTATAATGAAGAATGGTACATGGTCTTTGTGTGATTTGCCTATTGGTAAAAAGGCCATTGGATGTAAGTGGGTTTTTAAATTGAAACGAAAGCCAGATGGTAGTATTGATCGCTATAAGGCTAGACTTGTTGCAAAGGGTTATGCTCAAGAAAAGGGCATTGATTTTGATGAGACCTTTGCTCCCACTTGTCGTATGACTACCATTCGTAGCATTTGTGCATTGGCAGCTCATAATGGTTGGAATGTACATCAGTTGGACATAAAGACTGCGTTCTTGAATGGAGATTTGCATGAGGAGGTGTATGTATCGCAGCCTCGTGGTTTTGTTCAAAGAGGGCAGGAAAACAAAGTGTGCAGGTTGAAAAAGGCTTTATATGGTTTAAAGCAAGCTCCACGAGCTTGGTATGAAAAGATACATGCATATTTGACTGCACATGGGTTTCAGAATAGTCCAACAGAAAGCACTTTGTATGTTAAACGTGTGGATGGTGTACATCTAATCATTGCTCTCTATGTCGATGACATGCTGCTCACAGGACCAAATGAGAGTCATATTGCTGATTTTAAGGCTGATTTGAATGCCTCTTTTGAGATGTCAGATTTGGGGCATTTGCATCATTATTTGGGGATACAATTTAAGCAGTGTGATGGAGGTATTGCTTTGTGTCAGACAAAGTATATTGAGACATTGTTGCGGAGATTTGGCCTTGAAGACTGCAAGCCTATTGCTATTCCAATGGAGACAGGTTTGAAGTTGAGTCTTCATGATGCTGGAGATCACTTTGATGTCACACTCTATCAGACAGCTGTTGGTTGCCTCATTTATGTATGCATTACGAGGCCGGACATTCAGTTTGCAGTCTCACATGTGAGCAGGTTTATGCATAGCCCAGGGTCTCAGCATTGGAAGGCAGTTAAACGCATCTTTCGCTACTTGAGTGGCACCATACATCTTGGGTTGTTTTATCCCAAGGGGGGATCGTTGCCGCCAGATTTACATGCTTTTTCGGACTTAGATTGGGCTGGTTGCTATGACACAAGAGTGTCCACAAGTGGTTTTTGTTTCATGCTCGGTAGCTCATGCATATCTTGGTTGAGCAAGAAGCAACCTACTGTGGCCACTTCTAGTTGTGAAGCTGAGTACAGGGCAGCTTTCACAGCTACGGTTGAGTGTGTGTGGCTCAGACGGCTTATGGCTGACTTGGGTGTTGGACAGGAGTCTGCCACCTCTATCTTCACTGACAGTCAGAGCGCATTGGCAGTTGCGAAAAACCCAGTTTTTCATGCTCGCACAAAGCACATTGAGGTGCATTATCACTATGTCAGGGAGAGACTCTCAGCAGGAGAGATCAGCTTGGCCTATGTGCCAACACAGGACAACCTCGCCGATCTTTTCACAAAGGCGCTTCCTCGTGAGAAGTTCGAAGCTTTCCGCAAAGCTTTGGGCTTGCTCCCCTTTGTGGATTGATCTACTTCGGGCATGGCACTCCCCTATACATGAGTGCCAGCTCTCGTTCACACCATCACTCCCAGGGGGGATTTGTTGCCATATATATATAGGCAGTGATGTGTGTGAACACACTTAGGACCGCCGGGGCACTTTTTCCCTCTTTAGGAGGTTTTTTCCCCCGGCTTGTATATACGCCCATCCTTCTAGGGCTAACTTATCTTTGTACATTGACACAATCTAATACACTTTGTGTTGTGTGCATTCTTGCTTCTTCTTCTCCAAGCTTTGTGTACTTTCCTGCAACCCTCATTCCAACATACTCTTTGTTGCAGGGCTACAGGGTCCAACAAAATCTAATCCCCATTTAGCAAATGGTTTGTTTGATGGACATAATAGGTTGTAAAAACATTGTCTCTTTGTTGAGGAATTGGGAAGTTCTGACACTTATCACACCATTTGGCATATTCCAATGGCATCACCAACAAAGAGTGTTGGTGGCTCACCACAACCATGCATAGAGGACTTTCGACTTGTGATTTCACCCCCAAATTGTAAGATTCCTCCCTCTAGCTTTTGAGGTGTATAGGTGTAAGAACCTCCCTATCAGTAATAGCAGCGGAGCTATGGCAAAATTTTTAAAAAAATTAACACATAATCATTTTCATTCATAATATGAAAAGAGGACTTCCAACCATATTCTAGGATTAATCATCCTAGACTAATTGAATGATTCTCATTATAATCATGGAAAATTTGATTTTTATGTTTATGCATAAATAGTTAATTAGGATGGAAAGATAGGAATTTCTAGTAATCCATTTTTATGTTAAAAGAGTAATCCCCCCATGACAATGGAAATCCATGTATTCCAATGAAGTAAGAGAAAACTTGGGATGCTAAAATAATGTATATTTTATTTAAAAATTAAAGAAGGATTTTAGTTAAATTTATCTTTTTGCATAGATAAATTTAAATGTTAAAAGAAGAATTCCTATGACATTTGGAATTCCATCATTGAGATGGGAAAGGAGAAATCCCTAGCATATTGGAATTAATGAGTATTTTAATTAAATTCAAAGATGAGATTTAGATCAATTTATTTTATCTATGAGAAATATTTAAATGTTAAAAGAGGAATTCCTATGACATTTGGAATTCCATCATTTAGATGGAAAAAGAGAAATTCCTAGCACATTGAATTAATGGGTATTTTATTTTAGATGAAATTACTTTATGAGAAACATTTGATGATTAAAAGAGGAATACCCATGACATTAGAATGCAATTAATTAAATGTAAAAAGAGGAATTCCTATGGTATTTGAGATCCAAAAATTAAATAAGAAGAAGAGGAATTTTTAGTATAATTCAATTTATGATTATTTATCAAAAGTGGAAATATGGGTAGAATGATTTCTGTAAATCCCATGAATCCTTTTATTCAAAAGTAGAATATTGAATATGATTCATTTGAGAAATCGAGAATGAATATGGAAATAGTCATCGAGAAAAAGAATCTTTAATTAGGCCAATCAACTGGCAGAAATTTAGAAAAAGATCCATTATCGAAAAATCTATTAAATGGGAATAGCATGTGAATGGATGAGATAAGGTGAAAATAGGATGTGATAAGATGTGATGTAATGAGAATGAATGTGGATGTGTATGTGGAAGAATGGATGTGGATGTGTATGTAGAAGAATGGATGTGGATGTGTATGTGGAAGAATGTGGAAGAATGGATGTGGATGTGTATGTGAAAGGATGTGATGTCGATGTGAGTGAATGAATGAGATGTTATGTGATGTGAATATGGGTTGATGCGAGTGGATGAGATGTGATGAGAATAAATGAGGAAAGATGTGATGAGATGGAAAATGATGTGATCGGATGAGAATAGGTATACATATGAATTGGATATGGATTAAGTAATGTGAAAGGATGTGGAACAATCTAAAAGACGAGAGTTCATTATAGGAACTGTATTTATGACCTGTTTTTAAATGACTATTTTATGTCAAAAATGCTGGGGAATCATTTTTGATTATCTTGTGAATGAGGTCATGGTGACCTAACTGATAAAGCTGCAATAGCTGACGGAGAGTCAATGGATAACGTCTCGCGTATAGCAAGGTCGGCCGAGGTCTTGACCAACCTCGGTTTGATTTAAATGGTGAGCTTCCGATATGGTGGATGAGGGACCAAGGAAGCGGCCTATGAGTGAAGCGCTAGGTCACGTGCGAAGGATCCTAGAGGGTGCTGACCATACGGTGCTCGGGATCTGGGTCGTCGCGAAGATACCCACACCTGCATCGTGGAAGATATTGGAACAAAGAGTAAGAGTTATTTTCTGAAACCGGGCATGGATCTAGTTGATTGACCTTGCTGATCCTCAATGGATGAGTCTATGGCTCTTTTATATGGATCTGTTGGTTGATCTTGCTGATCTTCAACGGAGATTCCATCTTGATTTTTATAAGTGAATATATTGCCGGTTACTATGAGCTAGGAACTATCAAAAAGGCCCCTAAGTGGATAGCTGGGGAGCGTTCTGGTTGCCAATGATGCCATAGATACACCGATGAAGGAATGATTGGAAATAAGGATTCAACCAGAGATTTTGAGGATTATGATCAGTGACACTATGGTTTCATTAAATGATTATTTTAAAGATAGCTGTATCTGTGAAAAAGACAATTTCATATTGGGTGTGTAAGTGGTGTGACTGGTGTTAAATTTGCATGAATATCCGGCTAGGGGGCCTGGAAACTCTTTTCCCTGGTACCCGGGACAAAACCTAACCAAATTCCTAATTGGATCCCATCACTACAGTGGTTGGGCGGTTGGCTAATCCATGGGACTGGATGGGGTTAGGCTGGACTGATGGATCCATAAAATAAGACTCAATTCTGTTATAATAAGATAGATGAAGTAAATCTCGGATAGTAATTGTTCTATGGAAAAAGAATCAACGGTTGTGCCTCTCGATGGGAAAAAAAGCATTGGTTTCTATGATCCAAGTGCAAGTATCTTCCTTTATCTGACCAAGTGACTCACAGATTCGGTCGGATCAGTTTGGTCAGTAATGACCCCGAGTATAAATATCCTGGAGGAATCGCCCATGCTTTCCAGTAGGGGGAAGTTTTTCCGAGTTCACTTTTTGAAGAACCAAGGGAATAGTCTCTTGTCTGGATATCTGTGGGCGAGGCTGCGAGTGAGGGATCTTGCCCCGCGCAAGAAGTGCTACTTCCGCTGCTAGCACCCCCCCTGAATCCATTACGCGGAGGGGGCAAGGATCTTTCAGCTGGTATCAAAACGAATTGACTAAAGTGGATCAACTGAGAAGCCAAAAATGTCAAAAATTTGTGAAGTAATAGTAAAGGGTTGTAATTGTGTGATAAAATTTATACAAATTGATATTCAGAATGAAGATTCATAAAATTGAAAGTGGGTCTTCAGATGAAGTACTGCAATTGTATGGAATCCCTGACTTGCTTGAGGCCTAGACATGATGGTATTTACCTTATAATTCCAAGGACCGTGTGACTGCCCGTATATACCGAGGGTATAAGTGCAGCTCTTTACTGGCAGTATATACGAGTAAATCTAAGACTTGAAATTATAAGCATAAATGCTATCCAGATGATGAATTCGAATGTGGTTGATATGATTTTAAAATTCTGGTTAAGAACCGATGAGTTGATTTGGATTCTGATTGAAAAATGATGATTCTTGAATTTTGGTTGATATGTAATAAGCTGAGCAAAGCCACAATGAGGATGAATGGGATGAGTCCCTGTGATGATGTTCGTAACTGGAATGACGATAATGACTTCAGCAAATTACTACAAGATTAGTGGATTGTGCTGACAGATTGCTACTGTTCACACTTGACCTAGTGAATCCAGTTAAGGGATGACAAATTAAAAACCTGCATAACTGAAACTTCCATGGAGGAATGTTCAGATGGAATTTTCGGTCTGATGGACCATTATTGTGTTAAGAATATGAATGATATGTTCTGAATGAATTGTTATCTGATAATGAGTTCTATATAAGGGATCTTTATCCCATGATTCTGTGGAGAGCTGACCAATCTAAAGAACCCCAGAATCAGTTGGATCTAAAGTCGGATTTAAATTGTAAATAAAAGGACTTAACAAGAATTTTCGTATTGATAGGATTATGGATCGAGGTCGTCGTGGTAGGAATGATAACCCCCAACTCGATGAGGAAGAGGTCGACTTGGATATTTGTAAAACTCTTCATAGATCGTAGCTTGGACCTTTCAAGGGTGAAGGGGAAAACTTGGGTGCGAGATTGTGGGGAGAAGTGGATCGAAGCAATGGAAGAGTACTTTGATGTCACTGGGTACAATGAGAAGAGCACAATGGCTCTTGCAAGGCTGAAGATAGTAGAAACAGCCAGAGTAACATGGAGAAACCACTGCGAGACAAACCGTGTGGATCAAAACACTCAGACATGGAATGATCTCAAAATTTACTTAAGGAAGAGATTCTGTCCTCCCGGCTTTTTGGAAACAAAGATGAATAAATTCTTAGAGTTAACCCAGGGGAGCAGAACTATAGAAGTATATCACCAAGCGTTCGCTCTCCTCCTCAAATACTCACCACCATTGGATGAAGAACAACTGATGGTGGCCAGGTTCATTCGGGGACTGAACAAACCTTTGAATATCCTAGTGAAGAATGCCAAGCCAATTTCCATGGCCAAAGCAGTGCAGATGGCGAAGGATTTCGCCAAGGCCTTTGATGTCAAGGTCCCACCGAAGCCAGCACCATCACCTTTCAAAAGGTTTTTGCTCCAGAAGGTGATTCCAACCTTCCACCGTATAAGAGATATAAGGGTCAAGCCCAGGATATGGGAAGTTCCAGAATAGAAGCAATGTCCTTTTTCAGGAACTCAATCCCTTGGAATTCAACTTCAGAAGTTCCACCCTTGAAAAAGGGAGTGAAATGCTATAACTGTCAAGGATTTGGACATCGCAGTATGGATTGCCCAACTCCTTTTGGAACAAGGTTTTTAGGGCGATTAAATTAGGGATCAAGATTCCATGCTCCAGCTCCTTCCTTCCAGAGTAATCAGGTTTCTTTCCACCAAAATCAGAGAAATCCCAGAGGTAGACCCTCTAACCAACCCGCAGTTTTAATCCAAAGTAATGCAAGACCTCCGCCTCAAAATAGGGGAAGTCAAAGAGATGTTCCCAAATCGGCCGTCCACTTCCAAGGCATTAACGTTGGAAGTGATTGAAGAAGAAGAAGAAGATGAAAGAGATCATACTCCACCTACGAGATGAGGACACCTCACGTTTTTTAAGTGGGGTAGGATGTAAGATTCTTCCCTCGATCTTTTGAGGTGTATAGGTGTAAGAACCTCCCCTTCTGATCTTGTAATTATTCCCCTCTTTGAAATAAAAGAAAGATTCTGTTTTACCCTGTTTTGACCTAGAGAGAGAAAATATCTAGAGAGAGATAATCCAAAATTAAGATATTTTTGGATATAAAAATCCTCCTAGTATCTAAAATGGTTTTCCCTAAAACAAAATTTCAAAAAGAACTTTCCAATGTGCAATTGGAATTAATTCAAAATAGGTAAGAAGGACCCTAAGGGTCCAGATTTTCAGAAATTTTTAAATTATGCTCCAATTAAGGTTCCTATGGGCCAATAGGATCAATCCAAGTGTGGGGAGGAGATAAATCCAATTTATAAAAGAAAAACCCCCCAAAAATGAGTAAATGCTCACATAAGATGAAGAGTTGACTAAGGACAAGGTTTATTAGTAAAAAACTATGAGTATTTCTAAAAAAATGAGATATTTTGGGTATAATGATTCAATTTTGACACCTTGGTAAGGAGAAGGAGGGCTCTTCAACGAGGCGCCTATTTCACATGTGTGGTGGAGTTTTAGACTCAAAAATATTGTGATATTTTTATCCTAGATCAAACCAAATCAAAAGGGAGCCAAACTAGGTCCAAATCTTGTCCAAATTCAGCCAAATTAAACCTGGAAAATTCTAGAAACTAGTTGGATTTGGTTAGAGGCCTCCCTCACCTATAAATAGATCCTTAGTCCTTTGTAAAAAAATATGAGAACTATACCATGCCAGTATTATACTGAAATAATGATATTTTTTATTATCCTCTAAAAATCCTCTACAAATTGAAGAGATTGGAGCTTCTCTCTCTGTTCAATCTTCCTTGGAGACTTCATCAACATACCAAACCAATTGATTGGTTGGGGGCCTCTACTTTGATCAAAGAATCAAGCAATCTAGGAGGTAAATTATGGTTTATGATCTTTTTTCTTTAATCTCCAAATGTTTCTCTCTTCTCAACCCCTCTCAAGCTTGAGAAGCATTCAATTGAATGGCTTTTTAATACAATTGAAGTTCTTTAATGAATTGTGGATAAAACACACAAATTTTCATTTATGCTTAAATTAAATATTTTTTAAGCATGTCTCTATCTCCCCCAAAGAATGGTCATTCCTATGACCTATTCTACATTCAAATGAAGCTTCTCATGAAGCAATTCTCTAATCTAAAAGTAATTTCTATGCTTGTCAAATTAGAGGCCAAATAAGTGGCTTTTTAATGCTTTTATGTAATTTCTATGCTTGTCCATAATTGGATATTGATCCAATTAATGGTTATTCTAATCATAGGGATATTACTAAACTTTATGCTTTCAAATTATTGAGAATTATCAATAATAGCAGCGGAGCTATGGTAAAATTTTTGAAAAATTAACACAAATCATTTTCATTCATAATATGAAAAGAGGACTTCCTACCATATTCTAGGATTAATCATCCTATACTAATTGAATGATTCTCATTATAATCATGGAAAATTTGATTTTTATGTTTATGCATAAATAGTTAATTAGGAAAAAGAGGAATTTCTAGTAATCCATTTTTATGTTAAAAGAGTAATCCCCATGACAATGGAAATCCATGTATTCCAATGAAGTAAGAGAAAACTTGGGATGCTAAAATAAGGTATATATTATTTAAAATATATATTTTATTTAAAAATTAAAGAAGGATTTTAGTTAAATTTATCTTTTTGCATAGATAAATTTGAATGTTAAAAGAGTAATTCCTATGACATTTGGAATTCCATCATTGAGATGGGAAAGGAGAAATCCCTAGCATATTGGAATTAATGAGTATTTTAATTAAATTCAAAGATGAGATGTAGATAAATTTATTTTATCTATGAGAAATATTTAAATGTTGAAAGAGGAATTCCTATGACATTTGGAATTCCATCATTTAGATGGGAAAAGAGAAATTCCTAGCATATTGAATTAATGGGTATTTTTTTAGATGAAATTACTTTATGAGAAATATTTGATGATAAAAGAGGAATGCCCATGACATTGGAATGCAATTAATTAAATGTAAAAAGAGGAATTTCTATGGTATTTGAGATCCAAGAAATTAAATAAGAAGAAGAGAAATTTTTAGTATAATTCAATTTATGATTATTTATCAAAAGTGAAAATATGGTTAGAATTGATTTCTGTAAATCCCATGAATCCTTTTATTCAAAAGTAGAATATTGAATATAATTCATTTGAGAAATTGAGAATGAATATGGGAATAGTCGTCAAGAAAAAGAACCTTTAATTAGGCCAATCAATTGGCAGAAACTTAGAAAAAGTCCCATTATTGAAAAAGCTATTAAATGGGAATAGCATGTGAATGGATGAGATAAGGTGAAAATAGGATGTGATAAGATGTGATGTAATGAGAATGAATGTGGATGTGTATGTGGAAGAATGGATGTGGATGTGTTTGTGGAAGAATGGATGTGGATGTGGATGTGTATGTGGATGTGTATGTAGAAGAATGGATGTGGATGTGTATGTGGATGTGGATGTGGAAGAATGAATGTGGATGTGTATGTGGAAGAATGGATGTGGATGTGTATGTGAAAGGATGTGATGTCGATGTGAGTGAATGAACGAGATGTGATGTGATGTGAATATGGGTTGATGCGAGTGGATGAGATGTGATGAGAATAAATGAGGAAAGATGTGATGACATGGAAAATGATGTGATTGGATGAGAATGGGTATACATATGAATTGGATATGGATTAAGTAATGTGGACGGATGTGGAACAATGTGAAAGACGAGAGTTCATTATAAGAACTGTATTTATGACCTATTTTTAAATGACTATTTTATGTCAAAAATGCTCGGGAAACATTTTTGACCATATTGTGAATGAGGTCGTGGTGACCTAACTGATAAAGTTGCAACAGCTGACGGAGAGTCAATGGAGGATGTCTCGCGTAGCAAGGTCAGCCGAGGTCTTGACCAGCCTCGGTTCGATTTAAATGGTGAGCTTCGAGTACGGTGGATGAGGGACCAAGGAAGCAGCCTATGAGTGAAGCGCTAGGTCACCTGCGAAGGATCCTAGAGGGTGCTGACCATACGGTGCTCAGGCTCTGGGTCGCCACGAAGATACCCACACGTGCCTAGTGAAAGATATTGGAACAAGGAGTAAGAGTTGTTTTCTGAAATCGGGCATGGATCTGGTTGATTGACCTTGCTAGTCCTCAACGGATGAGTCCATGGCTCTTTTATATGGATCTATTGGTTGATCTTGCTGATCTTCAACGGAGATTCCATCTTGATTTTTATAAGTGAATATATTGCTAGTTACTATGAGCTAGGAACTATCAAAAAGGTCCCTGAGTGGACAGGTGGTGAGCGTTCTGGTTGTTGCCAATGATGCCGTAGATACACCGATGAAGGAATGATTGGAAATAAGGATTCAACCAGAGATTTTGAGGATTATGATCAGTGACACTATGGTTTCATTAAATGATTGTTTTAAAGATAGCTGAATTTGTGAAAAAGGCGATTTCATATTGGGTGTGTAAGTGGTGTGACTGGCGTTAAATTTGCATGAATATCCGGCTAGGGGGCCTGGGAACTCTTTTCCCTGGTACCCAAGACAAAACCTAACCAAATTCCTAATTGGATCTCCCATCACTACAGTGGTTGGGCGGTTGGCTAACCCATGGGACTGGATGGACTGATGGATCCGTCAAAAGAGACTTAATTTTGTTATGGTACGATAGATAAAGTAAATCCCAGATAGTAATTGTTCTATGGAAAAAGAATCAAGAGTTGTGCCTCTCGATGGGGAAAAAAGCGTTGGTTTCTATGATCCAAGTGCAAGTATCTTCCTTGATCTGACCAAGTGACTCAGGTTCGGTCGAAGCAGTTTGGTCAGTAATTACCCTGACTACGTTAGAGCACAAATATCCTGGAGGAATCGCCTATGCTTTTCAATAGGGGGAAGTTTTTTCGGGTTCAGTTTTTGAAGAACCAAGGGATTAGTCTCTTGTCCGGATATCCGTGGGGCGAGGCCCCGAGTGAGGGATCCTGCCCCGCGCAAGAAGTGCTACTTCCGCTGCTAGCACCCCCAAATCCGCCGTTGTGCGGAGGGGGCAGGGATCTTTCACAAATTATCCTCCAATGTGAGCTTGTTCAAGAATATCCCTGTGCTCATCCTCACACACATAGAGTCTTAAGACATCATCCCTTCCCTTTTTGTAAAGTTACCTCGAGTTGAGCATGTATGGGGATGTGGTCTTGACCAATTGTCTCTTTCTTTTTAAGGACATTGACTACTCTGTGGCTCAATAATTGCAAAATTTCATAGCTCCATCTTGGCACTAAACTTATTTAGAACAGGGGAGTGTCTGGAAGGTCATCTTCCACTCTTGTTAGTGGTTATCCACTCAAGATTCTTGACAAATGGTCAGCTTTGACATGAGTAGATCCTTTCCTTATTGAGACAATTAAATCAAACTCTAGGAGAAGCAATAACAAACTTGTGATGTGCACCCCTTTATGAGGAGGTAGTCTTAGACATTCTCTTTACCTTTCGGGTTCCCTATTCCCAAGGAAAAAATTAGGGTCTATTTTTAGCCCAAGGTCTATTTTACAAGGGTCTTTGATATTGTTGAGCTATTTCACTAGAAACTTTTTTAGGAAAAATCACCAAATTTTTTCAAGTTTTTAATGGGTTTTGGAGACAAATTCGCCCAAAAGTACACTTCATACTATCATATAAGATAGAAAATTTCAAAGATTCGCCAAATTTTATAAATTTTTAGGTTCGTATATAAACACATTCGCCAACCCATATATACTTATATTTTATTGGTCTCTTATTTTTTACCCTGCCCATTCCTTGTCCAAATGGAGAAGAACTGAAACTTGGTTCCATGGTAAAGGCACTTCTGTAATGGAATCCTCTAGAGAGAGAGACTCTTGCTTATGTTGTGTGCGCTTGCTGTTGTGTGTACTATGAAACATTTGTCCCTGGCGATACAACAAAAGAGACATGTCCCATTTATTGGGCTGCTTTTGCTGGTAATGATCTGCTTGAGATAAACCCAGCTTAGGATCAATACCAAATGTTTGAAACATTGTGGTTGGTGACCACTTCCTGTGGGAGCAAACATTGAGGTTCCTGCTCCCACTCTTTCATTGGAGCTGCCCAAAAACAGAGCTACTAAATGTCTTCTTCATAAAATCTAAGGTGATGTTTGGTGAATCCAAAGTTCAAAGGCCCGCAGTGGCAGCTCCTATTTTCGAGGTTTCCATTGTACTTCCTCCACTCACATCTATATTTCATTGGCTTATTTTCTCCTAAAGCTTTGTGCTTAAGGTGGATCTGAAGGAGTCTAGCCCTCTTAATAAGGAAGCACTCTATTGAGCGCGCTAGTCATTTACTGGGATCAAAGGCTTGGTGTGTCTGAGGAAGTGTGGTTTATTGCACTACAATTGACCATGTTATCATTTCTCATAATTAGTCTAGATCGGGTTCACATTAAAGGGTCTCTAGTATCTCTAGCACAAGTCTGAAAATGGTTTCACATAAGTCTTTTTTTTATATAATGCTATTAGGCTCATGTGTCTAGGTTCATGCATCTAGGCTCACCGTCTGCATGTTCACGTTTGTAAGCTCACATATCCAAGGTTGCATATGCAAGCTTACACATGTAGGTTCACCTATTTGGATTCACGCCTCTAGGTTAACGCCTCTAGAGTCACGTTTGTAGGCTCACACCTTTTTTGTATTAAATCGGCTCACATAGTTCCCTTGAATGAAATAAGCCTACTTAGGGTATGAAAATATAGATAAACTAGGCCTATGAGATAGGTTGGTGCATAATTAGGTAATAAGTGTATTAACTAAAGGACATTAATTTTCCTTGGAATTTATAGCTAGTATATATTGTATGATATGAAAATCTTCCAAGGACATGGGTATGTGTGTCCGTACAAGTCTTTATGTGGCAGTTATAATTGGTCTATACTTTATTTGGTATACCTATCTCTAGACTCATGTCTATAGATTCATGTGTCCAGGCTTACGATTGTGTCCAGATGCACGGCTCACATCATCTACAGTCTCACCTATCCCATGCTTATGCGTGGGACCTAATGGGGCTCAATCCTGATGTTTTTGGAGAAGATTCCACTCCTAATCACCATTGCTAAGCTAATTCTTAGATTAAAGTAATGAAATCTAAGCCTCTCTTAGGATCTAATTTCATGTAAATCACCAAATACCAGGGTTGTGTCCTACCGATAGATAGAAATAGGATGCCCTAATATAAAATAAACTTCAAATCAAAACACAAACAAACACATCTAATTCTCCAAAATCATATGTTTTTTGGAGTGTGACCTCCTAATAAAAAAATCAGGCAATATTAGGTGATACCAATAGCTTGGAATGGACAGAAAAATGGACCTAAGCCCTAGGCTAGTCCCCAGCAATAGCGATGCTAAATATATTCCAATCAAGATCTTACCTTAGCCTTGTCGAGCCATCTATCATTGGGTCTTGTCTCTTCGAGGCTCAAACGTAACTTCCCATTCTGGGTACACTCATTACATCCTCACTTTGTCACACCAGAATGCTCCTTGCCAAAGGGGTGAAGGGAGAGCTCTCAATGTCTAGAAGGAGGCAAGAAGAGATGGTCCTTCGTGATGTTGTATATGAACCAGCTAGACAAGGAGGCACAAATGGACCTAAGCCCTAGACTAGCCCCAATAATGGCGGTGCCAAATATATTCCAGTCAAGATCTTACCTTAGCCTTGTTGAACCATGTATCACTGGGTCTTTTCTTTGAGCCACAAACATAACTTCCCATTCTGGGTACACTACCATCGCATCCTCACCCTGTCACACCAGAATGCTCCTTGCCAAAGGGGTGAAGGGAGAGCTCTTAATGTCTAGAAGGAGGCAAGAAGAGGTGGTCCTTCCTAATGTTGTACATGAGCCAGATAGACAAGGAGGTGCAAATTGATAGCCTGCTATTGGCGGGTGGACAATGGAGAGAGAGAGAGAGAGAGAGAGAGAGAGAGAGAGAGAGAGAGAGAGAGAGAGAGAGCAGGTGGACAATGGACACACACACACACACACAGAGGATGGATGGAGGGCATGCAAGCTATTGACAGAAAAAACACACTTTAAAGCCATCTATAGGAAAGCTATTTACAGAAAAAACACACTTTTTTACATAAAAAACACCATCTATAGGATGGTGTTTTTTTAACATAAATCTATGCTATTTTTGTTTTTTTTTAAAAGCATGAGGTTATTTTTATAAAATGCAAGAAGGGGGCAAGTTTGTTAGCACACAATTTAAAAAGACCAGTTTTCTTTTTAGGAAAAAAGCACTTAGGTGGTTTTTCCCCCATAAAAGGGGAGGCCTTATACCACTTCTACTCAATCCATGACAAAATTGAATGAAGGCAGATGTTTGCAAGATTCTCATCCGGCTCTTTATCTTTCATGCATGGAGCACATGTAGGTCACCTTTTTTGCATGCTTTTCTCTTGTTTCTCATGTTAAACGTATGTTTTTTTTCTCATGCTTTTCAAAATCGGTAGGTATCTTGCAGTAGGCCTTCCTTTCTTTCTATTTCTCCCTTTACCATGGCGGCACGACTCTTCTTTGATGAAGTTTCTGACCATAAGGAAGGTCATCTTGAGGGTCAGGGAAACACATGGAGGTGTAGTAAGACGTGGTGGAAGGGGGTGGTGGAAGGGGTCGAGAAAACTTACTCTTCAAGGAGCAGATGGCACAACTCCAAGTAGAGTTGCGAGAAGAGATCCATGTGATGTGCATCGACTCCTCTATTATGGGACCAGCATAGTAGCAGCTCCTTCTTTTATACCTGAGTCTTTGCGATAGTGATAAAGGAGAGGACCCAAGAGGTGGTTGACTCTTGGCTTAACCACTAGGATGTAAATGTCAAGTTCCACCCATTTCCAAAAGCTTGGAAGATTCAAATGGTTAGGGGTTTCCTGAAGGGGAAAGCCCTGACATGGTGGATTTCTCAAGAATAAACCAAGTACTTGGGCAGAGTTTGAGGTGAGTTCCTCTAAGTAGCAAAGGATGCGTTTGATATAGTGGCCAAGTTTACGACCTTGGACATGAAGAACCTGTCTTTCAGTAAAGTACTTAACAGAGATTCAAAGAGTTGAAATCCCAAGCGACACACATGGATGCCACAACATTGTTGTAAGATCCCCCCTAACCTAAAAAAGAACCCTTAAGATAGTCTACTAAGTCTAACAATTGAAAATTTTAATACTCATTGACATTTCGACCATGTAAAGATGCGAGGATACGACTAATAGGTAAGCCCTAGTTCTATCCTGCAAGGAGAGCGTGGTCTCCTAAAATCGAGTCCCCCCCATAGAGTGATTGACCTTAACAAGGGCAACCTCTATTCTTGATTCCTAGAAACAACGCTTTTTTCCCCATCTATATGAGGCACAACCGCTCGCCTAATCCTCTAAAGTAGGGTTGCTAGGGACCTACTTACCTAGCATAGAACTTTCAATTAATTTTGTTGGAAAGCTACCCGACGAATTAGGTCCACCCATCCATAGGGGACGGTGCCGTCAGGACATTCCATCCTCCCACTTTCCACCCAACTCACGCATCAATTTTGTTTTCTAATTAGTCCTACCATGCTATGCGACATATAAACAAGTTTCTTAATTAGAGATCTTACACGGTGTTCGTTGAAATAGCCACTTAACAATGATACAATGATACTAGAAAACAAGGGATTTAATTAAAAATACATACAAGGTTCAAATCTATCCATAGCTGGATCAAGGCTTATTTTATTCCACCAATAATCTAGAATTCGGTCTTCCAGTCTCCATAGACTAGGCAACCCCTACAGGACCATACACCTCGTCGTTGGTAGCCGGCGAGGACTCAAGCTGGCATGTCGCCCTCTCAGGCTCCAACGCTTGATTCTCCCACTCTTCGGAGGGATGTTTATGTGCTAGGGTGGGCTTATTTACCACACTAACCTGGGCCCACAAAACTAGGAAGCATTCATAAGACTCGCCCAAACCAGTGAGTTCCAACTTCCCAATGATAGGAGGGATACCTTGGGGCCGACTTCGGGCCTTGCTAATGTCGTTTGCCCGGCTGCACAAGCACAAGAATGGGGTTAGCATCAATCAAGGTAGGGAGAAGATGTACTTGTACTTTAACTTAATCAAGATAGCAACATAATTGTTTAACTAAATCATAAGATACGAGAAACACATTATCTTCTCGAGAAAGTGACAATTTTACAAGATATTTGGTAATTTCGAAACAAGGAAAAGTAGCACCCTCTTTCTTACTTAATTAATGCTAACATTAAAGTCAATCAAAAAAACTCTTTTTAAACGATTGTCAAGCTAACCTGGCTATTGGCTCCATGTGGGACTCCCACAGGAAGAGTTGGGACCGCGTCCGAGGCATTCCCTCTAGGGTCGTTATGCACGCTTCTCAAGGTAACATTTTGGCGTCTTTGAGGAGGAGCCATACTATCCACCTTCTCATAGCTTGCGTCACCGCGAACTCAACACTTCAGTTGGATTGTGATTCGGATTTTGTTTGCTCACTTTATGAGCATAAAACTCACTCATTGGAACCACCTCTAAAGTTTCTTTAAATGGGGGGAAAAGAAGAGTTTTCCCTTAAGTCTATTCACACCGAGGGAGAGAGAGAGAGAGTAGTGTAGGACACCCCCTCCGCAAGACAAGGGATGGCTATTTTGAAAGTAAATATGTAGAGCCTACTTGGAGATGGACCGAAAAGGGCTGGGAGATGGACTTAGGGTTATCAGGTACAGGCCATCGAGGATAGCTGTCGGGTACATCTTTTGCTCAGAATGTTGGGTGCCGGCCATAGAGGGGTTACTAGGGGTTTATATAGGGGTTGGTATGGGTGCGGGGAAAGAGAGAGCAAAGCAAGGTGCAAAGGATGGTGTACGATGAAAGTACATCAGTCTGTGGGGCTACATGAGTCTGGGGAAAGGGGTGGTGTCTATGTGCGGGCCAAAGGAGGGGCCAGTGGTCGCATGGGTGTCCACATGATGGCCAGTGGGGGGACCATACGCTGGGGCGAGGACCCCTTTTTTGAGGCACTATCCTCAATATGCGTACCGACGTGTTCGATGGTTGCGAAATGTGTTTTCGATGAAATTGTTCAAGGTGTTTCCCTAGTGAGGGTGCATTCTGTTCGTCAATCGAACACCCGGACATGCATTTATTAAGATCGGAAGTCTACCATACTTTAACTAAAAATTTACGTAGAGGCTTATTCTATTGTTCATTTTGAGTGCCGTTAAATCCTATATTACGGTAAAATCACACGCAAATTCCAAATTTGGACTCAAAATTCTAAGATTCTAAGTGGAAATAGCTTAATTATTAAAAATGCTGATTTTTCATTATAAAAAAGGACCATAAATTCATTTATTAAATGGTCATAAATTATTATTGAAGATGGGCATGTTACAATTGTGTGGGTTTTTTTTCATTGGGTTAGCACGGGAACACAATCTCTAGGTAAAGAATAATCATAGCAAGACACTGGAGGATGCCATCCAATATGCTAGGATTTTTTAGGAGATGGCTAGACTCAGAAGAACGTCTCTCAAAAACCTCTCAGTATGCTTCCAAGCATAAAACGAAAGTTAGTCTGAGAAGGCTCCATAGAACCAAACCCAATCTCTGGATGAGCCCAATCCAAACAAGGATCATAAGACCCTCCAAAACATTAGGAAGGGCAAGCGTTTCTCTTGCGATCAAAAGGACCATATAAAGGCAAGTTGTCTGAAGGCCAAGACCAACAAGGTAGCTCATTTGACCAAAGTAACAAGTAAACCTCAATTTTATTCTATGGCAACTATTGTTTTAGGTCAATCTGCTTGCACATGGAATGTGTTTTTAGCATGGCAGTCTTCAGTCCTAATACATATATATGGGTCGGCTCTAGGGGAGACCCTCCACGACATAAGGGAGGGTAGGTGTTTCTCTTGCACTTAGAAGGGCCATATAAAGTCAAGTTGTCTGAAGGCCAAGATCAAGGTAGCTCATTTCACCAAAGTCACAAATAACCCTCAAATTTCTTCCGTGGAAACTATTGTTCTAGGTCAATGTGCTTGCATGGAATGTGTTTTCAACATGGCAATCTTTGGCCCTAATGACTTGATACATATGTATGGGTCCACTGATCTAGGGGAGACTGTACACATCCTTTTTGACCCCAATAGATAATTATGTTTTAAGGTGTTTGTAATCTTTCACCTGATGTTAATTATGGTTGATAACATTTAAGTTACATGTTTGGGGGGCACTCGATTAGAAAGCATCGATGGGGGCTTTGTAGATATTTTCTCTGTTGAGTTAGTTATCGTCTTCTAGCCGAACAGTTGGTTAATCATAGGATTGTTTGGATCCCAGGGTTTCAACCTATGAGTATTGCATCTTACAATATGACCAAGCCGGGGAGGATGAGATTGCCTGACACTAGTTAGAAAATATTAGGATCGCACGGTCCTGTGGGAGCTCCATTAGGACAAGAGTTGTGTGGACATGTGTGAAATATTTCAGTGTTTCTTCATATGGTTCACCTATATAGGGTGGACCATGACATGGGGTGAAGGTGCAGTGCACCAAGACGTGTTAAGGAAAGGATTGATCACCCTAACTTAGCTTTAAAAGTCTCAAGGAAATTTTAGATGGTGTGTATCCTAGTAGTGGTATGGGATGCTAGGATCTGCAACATGTAGAGTTTCTCTGTGCGTTTATATTTTCTAACCTTGCTATGTGCTATCCGTATAGGGGATAGTTACCCTAGTTTATGCAAGACTTGACAAGAAAATGGAAAGGGTAATTTGGATGGGATTGCTATGATTGGGAGGGTGAATATTTCACCCAGTTTAGTTATGATTCCTTAAGAGGGCTATGTCGGGCCAATGGGCATTTCATTTGGTATTGGCAGTAGGTCGAGGAACTCCATTTATTTAGACTAGGACTCACGGATCATTTCACTTGTTCGAGTGGAAGGTAGTCATTACCATATTCGAAATGGGCCGTTGTTCCAAGATGATAGAGCGTGTGTGCCAGGTTGTGCTAGGATTAGGAGAGGAATTCCTAATGATTGTTGTGATGCTCCTACACGATGTCATTTGGAGATCCGACAAACTTGTGTTTTTCTTATCATCCCGACAGCAAAGAGGGTGGAATCAAGTTTTAGAGGTTATGCTTTGTTCACACGGCTCGAGGCGACCATTTTATTGGGAGAGAGAGATCCGTATGGTCGAGTTTGCCTATCATACTACTAAGCATATAGCTCTTGCAATCACTAGATTGTGTTTGGTAGGAGCTAGAGTAAAACTCAAATTGCTTGAGACTTTGATAGTTTGAAGGAGACACATTTGTGGTACCTGATAGTTTTAGGAGTCTTTGAGAGGGAGGTATGACATGTGCTAGGTAGTACGAGGATTTACCAACTCGTGGAAAGGATGGGTATGATGTTGTAGCTAGCAGACATTTGTCTCAGCAATTTTAGGTTTCCAATTCCATGAGGGGAGGATTGAAGTGTGGTTTATGTTCTTCAAGGACCTGAGAAGGTTATGTTCTTTTTATCTTGTTCCCTCCAACGACGGTCATTATTAGAGGAGAAGCACCTTCAATTGAGCTGGTTCCTTGATACAATACTATGTGGATTTGATAGATATGCATAAATCTAATTTCGGAGACAATTGATGCAGGCAACCAAATTCTCCTTCATTTATTTCCTGGAGTGAAAATGTCATAAGTGGGAAGGAATGTTACATACCTAGCACTAATCCTTGGGATTAGACCAATCCAACAAGGGTAGGGAAGCCCTGGGATTAGGAAAAGCAAGAAGACTCAAGTAGCTAAGGTTCAAATTTAATAAATCCAAGGTTACTATTTATGATTGAACTATTATTCATAGCAATAATAAGCACTATATAAGTGAGTCTTGGGTTGTCATTGATTCATTGTGGTCTGGACCTTGTCCATACCGAAGATGCAACCCCTAGAAGACTCAGAGACATTGTCTTTGGGATTGCTCAAAGACTTGGCATATTTGGTAGCGGTATTGTTTGATATTCCGTTTTTGTTTGATCATTGATAAGTAATGATACACTTGTTACTGTTCTCTCCGCGGGCAAGACACTAGTCTACCTCCAACTGCCAACCAAGTACCGACTGCCAAACTCCTATGTGCCATCAACCAAAGAAAGAGAGTGATCTTTCTAGACTGAAAGCTATCCCACAGTCTCTTCCAGAAATCTAAAAGGAAACGCTGTGAGAGACCCTGAGTCTGCCAATGTGCTGCTGTTGCCGATGTGTCATCTATCTCAGGCATCTGGATCCTGGGGCCTAGCCGTGCAGCATATGAAAAGAAGGGGGCATCCAAGGTCTCCATTCTCTCTTGGGTCCCATTGAAGGCGCGTGAGAGGTCGACACTTCCATATCCATAGCCGCCATAATCTCTCCCTGGCCACCTTGGCCGGTGTTGGGTTAATATGCCATTCTCATGCACCTCAAGAGGTAACTATCTGTAGGCAATCCAATCTCCAAGAGACATGGTTTATCCCATGCTCAAAGCGCCCCAAGAAACATGGGGTCAAGTCCCTAGCATGTGGCCACTCGATAAACGGATCAAAGGGTTCCAAACCAAAGGCTGCCCAAGCCACTCCTCTAAGGCAATTGGAGCTGTCTAAGAACTGGCTACAAATCTATCCTCAAAAGCCGGGCTAAAACCATGGGCTCACATCTCTGTGAAGATCCATCTGGTACTTTGTGGCCAAGGACCCCCTAGACTCGGAGTGCAAGCTGAAATCTGAGCCGATAGGAAATCCTTCCAGGGCGATAAAAGGGCCAATGAGGCCTAGCCCCCCTCTACGACGTGGCTGAATGATCACTCTCCATGCCACCTTGGCCCTAGCTAGCCTCCCATCACTTCCGGCTCATAAGAAGTTCCGAATCAATTGCTATGCCTAGTCAATACATGCCCGAGAAAAGGTCCAACACGAAGTGATGTACCACATGGTGGCAAGAAGTACTTGGCTCACCACCACCACCCTGCCTACCAAGGAGAGCCTCACCAAGCTCCAATATAGAAGCTTCTTCTGAATACTCAAAAGAAGCAGGGCGAGCGGCTGCTAGAGATATCGATGCCAACCTGGCAACCGAGATAACGAACTGGAGTGCCCCTCAAGATCCACCAAAAATCCTCAACTGGTCACCAAGTCGGGGCAGGTGCTATCATTAATGGTTACCAAGATCCAATGAAGAACCTTCCCCACTTTCTCATGTCAAGCTTTGTAGTCTACTATGATAGCCTTCTCTCTACACTCTTTCTCGTCACATGTGACCAAATCCCATAAGCCCTTTGAAAAGATGCAGGGGGGAGGAGAGCTTGAGCTCTTGCAAGCACACACACACACACTCACAAAACCCTAATAGAGAACACACAAGGTGAGAGGCTGAAAATCTTCTTCTTCTCTACTCAACACTCAACACACCATATACAAGATAAGAGTACACACAATATGAAAGGTACTCAACCAATACATACACGGGTTCTCTATAGTGTGAACCCGACTAAATGAGCTGGCGCTATAACTATGCCAGTCTCTAGAATGGCTGTCACACAGCCTATCATCCCACTGGCCGCATATCACCCAAGATCTCACCAACCATGCCGGTGGTGTAAGTGTGGGGCCTATCCCCCAGAGGCGGGTCATCAGTGTCCACCGCCTCACTAGAGCTTGATATCTCAACAAAATCTTGTCAGACCATGCTCTTGGTGCTTGCTTTAAGCCATACAAGGCTTTCTTCAACCTGCAAACATGCTCGGGGTGACCCACATCCTCATATCCAGGTGGCTGCAACATATACACCTCTTTTTGCAAATCCCCATGCAAGAATGCATTCTTTACATCCATCTGATGTAAAGACCATTGCCTTGACGCAGCCACTGCTATCACAACTCTCACCGTTGCCATCTTGGCAACTGGGCTGAAAGTTTCCTCATAATCAATCCCATATGTCTGCGCATATCCTTTGGCTACCAATCTAGCCTTGTACCTGTTTATGCTTCCATCACTGTTATGTTTAACTTTGTACACCCACTTGCATCCAATGGCTTTCTTGCCTTCTGGCAATTGCACTAAATCCCAAGTTTCATTTCCATATAGTGCATCCATCTCCTCATCCATGGCTTTCTCCCAATGCACATTTCCAACAGCCTCATCAATGCATGTGGGCTCAACAACCTGCACAACCTTTGCCATATATACATAGTGATGTGCCACATAACCATCATAAGTAAACCTCTGCACAGGGTTCTTCACTCTCCCAGATCTTCGCAGCTTTTCATTCATGGCTTCCATAGCCTTCTTTACACCAGGTGTTCTCATAGCTGGGATCCCAAGCTCCTCATCAAGGCTCATATCTGAGCCACTAGACTCTCCATCAACATGAGAATGCCCTGCAGAAATGTCAGGCATACCAAGGGGCTCAACCACTTTCTCTTTTCCTTTACGTGATGTAGTAATCACATTTGCAGGGCTGGTATTATGACGCAGCCTGCCACTCCATGGTCTATCAACAGACCCACTAGATGAGGACTCTCCTGGTCCACTCAAAGACTGTGATTGCTAACCTGCATTCTGTGCAACCACACTTCCACTCACATCAGCCCCAACAGCTTCTTTTTCAGCAGCATACCAGCTGCTCATCTCATCAAAGACAACATCCCTGCTTACCCTCAACTCACGTGTAGCAGGGTTATAACACCTGTATCCCTTTTGCTCAAGGGAATATCCAATAAACACACATTTTTCAGCTTTTGGATCCAGCTTAGTTCTCAGCTCATCTGGCACATGCACATATGCAATGCATCCAAAGACTTTCAGATGAGACAAATCTGGTTTTCTGCCAGTAAACCTCTCCTCTGGAGTTACATCATGTATGGCTGCAGTTGGAGTCCTGTTCATGATGTATACTGCTGTAGAAACAGCCTCAGCCCAATAGCAATGCGGCATATTCTTCTCTTCCATCAATGCTCGCGCAATCTCAGCAATGTGCCTGCTTTTCCGCTCAGCAACTCCATTTTGCTGCGGAGTATATCTGCATGTGAACTGTCTCCGAATACCATTCTTCTTCAAGAATTCAGAGAACTCATTGGAGAAGTACTCTCCCCCTCCATCTGACCTTAGGCACTTTACATATTTCCCTGTTTGCTTTTCAACCAAAACTCTGAAATTCTGAAAGTGAGTGAACACCTCACTCTTCTCCTTCATGAAATATACCCACACTTTCCTTGTGTGGTCATCAATGAAAGTCACATAATACCTGCAGCCTCCCATAGATATGGTCTTCGTAGGACCCCATACATCTGAATGCACAATATCTAGTGCATTTCTGCTCACATATCTGTTGCGTGGAAACACATGCTTTGTTTGCTTCCCAAATTGGCATGCTTCACATATTTTCTGCATACCTTCCACTTTAAATTTTGGCAGCCCTGTCACAATTCCTTTTGTCTGCATAGACTTCAATCTCTGGACATTTACATGTCCAATTCTTTTATGCCATATGTCTGTGTCTGACCCTTTCTTCTCTTTGTGGCGATCCTGCCACCACCGGCCCTCAACCCGTCACCCCAAAACAAGAGGGCGCCCCACCCTTTTCTGTGCAGGCCTAGGGTTTCAAGATACAGGATTTTGGGTTGCAAGTGGAGGGTAGGGTTTCGTTGGTACATGAAAGGGGCCTTCCTGATAAAGGCACGGATCTTGTCTGTGTCTACGTCCATGGTTTGCAAGAAAAGCATGAGAGAGAGGAGGTGCTGGAAGTGTACCTGGGTGCGTTTGGAGGCAGGGAGGGCTTGCAGGATGCGGGAAACGTGGGCGGGCGGCAGGCCATGCTGCTGAAGGCGGGCGCCAACATCCTCGATGGTCTCCACACTGCTGCTGTTGCCTGCTGATGAGGGTATTTCATGATGATGGTGGGCGTTTACATCGCCCACATCCTTGGCACTGTTTTTGCTGCTGCTGCTGCTGTTGTTGGCTTCTGATGATGCTTTCCCATGACGACGTTGCGCGCAAACAAGCTCCGAATGATGACGCCCAGCAAAGAAGAGGAAACAGAGGCTGCTGTTATTAGTACCTGTAGTGGCTGCTCCCCTTGCTAGAATGCCGAGCTTCGTCGCGTCCCTGCCACTCCGGATAAGCTTGCGTAGAAACATTTGCACCCCAGGGTTCGGGGAAACACAGTTTCAGCAGCTAGGCCAGGTTCTGCATTGGCGCAAGGCACTTCAAAAATATATATATCAATAATTAGATTAAAGTGTAAAGAAATTGCTTTTTACTCCCCTAATAAGCCACCAAAATGCTTTTGTTTGTTTATTTAATTCTGCTGCCTTCTTTCCCTGGAGTTTCACTAACCTTGGAGTTGTCATTGCTTAAATTTTTGTCATCTCCATGTTGTTTTGGTCCGCGATCTTGTCGTCGTGTTTTACATGGCCCTCTCTTGTAGCTGTTGTTGTCGGGCCCTGGTCGGCGGTCTTCTCGGAGTTGTGATGCTTTGCACTCCTGCTCGGAGGTGCCCGATTTGTTCTGCGCTAAACAGATTGCACCCATTAATTCATGGAGACGACCTCCTCGTCCTATGCTATGTTCTTGCCTAGCCCTCTCTTGTAGCTGTTGTTGTCAGGCCCTAGCCAGTCTTCTCGGAGTTGTGATGCTTTGCACTCCTGCTCGCAGAGGTGCCCGATTTGTTCTGCGCTAATAACAGATTGCACCCATTAATTCATGGAGACGACCTCCTTGTCCTATGCTATGTTCTTGCCTAGTTTTTCGTGGTGTTGTTGGCTTCTGATGAGTCATCACCTAACTAGGACCCTTCGCCATCCCTCACTGTTGGGGCCTATGGAGCATTGTGACGCTTCGTGATCCGCTCCTAGTTTCAAGGGTATGGATATTGCTCGTCTCTTTTCTACTTTCAGTATCTTCTAGCACACATGCATGTGCTACAATCGTGTATGTGTTGTCCTCCATGCAGCCGCCGTATGGTCTGTGGATCGTGTATTTTTTTTTCTTCCCCGGTTTTCCATGCTCTTGCTCGCTTCACTCACCGGGAGAAGGCTTCTACAAGGGTCACCGTGTTGCTCTGCATGGGAGGCCGTGATTCCGTGGTATGGACGTCATGTGCATGCACGGGAATATGTGCCTATGTGTTGCTTCTTTTTACGGCTCTCGAAACTGGGCAACCCCTTATATGTGCATGCACGGGAATATGTGCCTATGTGTCTTTTTACGGCTCTCGAAACTGGTATAAATATCGTTGTATGCTCATTCTTGACGTGCTTCTCAGCATGGTGTTTGCTCTGCGTGATGTCACAAACTCTGCACCAGCTCATGTATCCACTTTGCTTCTTTGTACCGACTACCACTACTCTTCCCATAAATGGAGGTGGGCAATTTTGCACCGAAAGGATATTGACCCCTCCTGAAGGCCCTACGTGCATTCGTAATGTCTTGGCTGTCAAAAGGAGGGCAAGATCGCAAGGTTGCGTTTCTTTTTAGCTACAGTTCTTGTTTTCTATCTATATGAGCCGTGAGCATATGTTGCATGCATAATAAAAAGGCCAAAATGCTTATGTTTGTTTATTTAATTCATGTGGGGCTTTCCTCGTCGCCGTTGTAAATAGCTTTCCCCGTTGCTATAAACATACATATGGGGCTCTCTATTTTTCATGCATTTACTCTCTTACTCTTATACACTACTCTTATACACCGCAGTTCTTATTTCCAATCTGTATCGGCCATGAGCACACATTGCAAAATGTGTAGTATGATGCTTTGCACCGCGGTCAACATATTGTGTTTTTACAAATGAATCGAATTTGTTGCCTTCTAAGTGTTGAATAGCAATAAGATTTCCACTTTCTCGACACTATTTTGTAGCATGCATGTTTCTATATTTTATATCTACGTTTATATCTACGTTCTGCTTCAGGGTCTTCTGAAGTTAAGCTAAGAAGCAACGATCCGATCTGTTTGTCTGTCTTCATGGAAAATTACATTCCGAATAAATTGGGTGCAACACTTGAAAATACTCCCCTTCGAATGATACAAACTCAGAAGTATTATCTGGTTACATTGTGGATAATACCCAAAACAGGAAATGGCATGGACAGAAAAAGAGCTTCAGGAGTTTGGAAGGTCATGAAAATTTCGCACTTAACACAATACATTGATGTAGAAACAATCTTCTACATGGACACACCAGCAAAGAAGATACTTCTATGGAAACAATAGAGAAGATGAGAATGTGACAAATGATCATTGTCGCGGGTGAAAGAAAACAACTTTATTCCACCCTCTTTCCAACATAAACACTCATTGGGGTTCCTTAGTAGCCAAGAGAAGTGATCCACTGAGGCATGTCACTCCCAATTCCTATTGACCTAGACACACCCCAAGGCTTCCTTACAATTAGCTTCATAATGGTCCAACTTCCGAACAACCTTTGATTTTCATTTCTTTGGGTGCTTGCAACAAATACCTCACACTTACACATCGCCCATCATACCAAGGTTCAAGTCTCTATTTGTTTTTGCTGACTCCTATTTTTTTTTAAAAATTAAAACTAAAGTTTTTTCCATCTTCTAGTTTTAGAAATAAATCACCCATTTTGAGCACTTTCATGGTTGGTTCAAACACAACGCCCTCTCTTGTATCTCATTGGATCCCATTCTCGCAAGTCTTTCTTTAACAAGGCACTTTGCGAAGGCTTCTCCCCCCCCCCCCCCCTCTTGGACCAATAACACCATCATCCCCATCCAACTGTCCCCATCCACAAAGCACGAGACACCATGGACTTGAGTAATTACATGACTATCACTGGCCACACACACAAGATCTATGGAGCTACTAATACTAGAGGACATGATGGGCTATATGGTAGAGAGGATGGGACTAGGCAGGCTTCAAGAGAAACTTCTTCATGTTGGATAGTATCTTTACTTGACGGGCTATCATAGAGAGGCAAGGTCAAGTAGTAAGAGACATGTGTATTGCTACGTTATGGATTTCCATAAAGCCTTTAACTCCGTACCCTATCCTATTTGATAGGATGCCTACAGGAGCTCCAATTCTCACACATGAGATGATATGGGGTGTGATGACACCATAGGAGGTAGTACTTCGTTGAGTACATGCACTTGGTGAACTCCCGAGAGATATATGTAGCACTATTGGGGTTAAGTAGGCTGCCCACTCTCACCTACATTCTTCGGTCTATACATTGATCAAATGTGTGGATAGTTTTAGATGTAGAGATAGAGGCTCACAAATGATGCATACACTAGTGCCCATATTGCTAATGCTGACAGGATTATCTTGATCTCACATTATTCAACCAAGGATTTGTAGAAACGCTTGGATGCATTGGATAGATTTTGCCTGCAGAGAGACCTTACATTCAATTTGGGAAAAACTAAGCTTATGGCCTTCACCACATCTTATGTGGTCACCTCATGTGATTATCTTTCTTCCCTAGTGGAGATTGTGCAAAAGTACTATACTTTGGAGTTACTTTTTTACAGGCCCCAAGTTTTGCATGACCATGGTTGCCAATGATGACCGACTAGCAAGGGAATGTGCCTCTCTAGCCTATCTAAAGAGAGATAGTGTTTTTGTGCACATATCTAGGAAGCCCTGTATACTTTGGAGTTACTTTTTATGGGCCCCAAGTTTTGCATGACCATAGTTGCCAGTGTGATCGACTAGAAAGGAAAAATGCCTCTCTAGCTCGTCTAGAGAGATAGTGTTTCATGCACATGTCTAGGAGCCCTGTAGAGTAAGTGTTAGCTCTTGGACACTTTAGTGCAACTATGTATGGTGCAGGATGAGTGGAGGAACATAAAGAGGCTACAAGTGAGACAATGTTATCACCATGCATGAACACGAATACATGCAGAGTTGGGGTGCCCACATAGGATGCCCTCTTTCAAACCATCACTTATATTTAGCATGTATACACTCTTGATAGAGACCACCTCCTCCTGTGCCTAGCACTAGAGTTACATCATGAAAGAGAGAGGGAGCTGGATTGCCCTCCTCCTCATTGACACAGCCACCACTGTTACCTACACATGCATGGTGTTCAAAGGAAGTTTATGCACATGGCATGGCATACAAATGGCCCCCCATTTCAGTACAAGATAGATTCAGTGGTTTCATGCACATGGAATGGCATACAGATGGTCCCCCATTTCACTACAACCTAGATTCCCCCTACCTTGACCTCTCATGGTGGTGGCAGGAGGTCAACAGGGTCATTCGGTTAGATTGGACTGCACATACATCGGGTGTGGATTCGTGACAAGATTATACTTAGAGATCACTTCTTAAGACTCTCTAAGGATGTATTCTTTGAGATCCCAAGATACATACATATGTGCATGCTATGTGTATCATCGTGATTGGCCAGCCTATGTATCCTCCCATTTCCTCAGGGTAGAGACTGGCCAGTCAAGGATATCCCAAGGGAGGAGAGGATAGTATGCGCACTATATGTTTAGCTACTTGCTTACAATGAGACATGAGGGAGATTCCACTACCTTTTTTGAGAGGTTCGGGCTACTCACACTGTCGCATGTTGATGATATGATAAGAGGAGGCCAAGGCATGTACTATGACGGAGCTTAGATGACACAAGGATATAGACTAATGTAGCATGCTGAGTGATAGGCCTAGCCTTGACAAGACACCTCTTAGAGAGCCATTACATAGATTTCTTCACAGTATAGGCATCCACATCATAGTCCACTGCCCATACCAATGATAGGCCCAACCTTGACAGGACACCTCTTAGAGAGCCATCACAGATTTCTTCATGGTATAGGCATCCACATCATAGTCCACCACCCATAACAATACCTTTACTCCAACATCATACCCATGCTTTAGCTCCATACCCCAAAGGAGTCCTCAATGAGTGAGCCCAATCTATCCTGGATCTAGAGAACCATGACCCTCCATCCGACAAAGATAGATCCACCAAACTGATATCACATGATCCCACCATAGAGGCCTAACTTTCCCTCTACCATCGGTTGGCCTAGGCATGTATCTTCATTAAATGATCAGGATATACCTCAGTCTACAAAGGATTTTCTATTGTCACACACTAGTGTTAGATGTTCTCTTTCCTTTCACTTTTCCATGGTTTGGTATATCCATGGTACCATTGTATCACTTTTGGTCTCATAAACCCCTAGGGTCTTTTTATAGATGTTAATATATATTACTCTCTCTCTCTCTCTCTCTCTCTCTCTCTCTCTCTCTCTCTCTCTACACACACACACACACAAAGTTGAGTGCACCTATGTGACATATAGGCGAGGGGGCTCATGGCTAGAGGTGGATCCCTGGTCAATGTTCCATATGCACTAGTAGACGAGGCGTTTCATGAGGGCATGCCCATTTCAACATTCTAATGGCAATCAACCTCACCCTCAACCTCGCCCTGGTGACTCTACTCTAGACCACTCCAAGGACTAGGGCAAACAGTCCCTTTGTCTTGCCCGAGAGGCACTTCCCCCAGTGATCTGAGTATGCACCTACATGAGCTATACTATCATCAATTCTGGAAAGTCATGATAACATCATGGAGGCTCATAGTTGTCAAGGAGCATCATGATTAATTAATATGAAGAATTTAAGCTAGGGAGATTAATACATGAATTAACTTAATCACAAGGATGATTAGCATAATCATAATGCTTACGTCAATGTAATTAATGCTTACGTCAGTTGGCATTAATCAATGCATGAGTGATCTGAGTATGCACCTACATGAGCTATACTATCATCAATTCTGGAAAGTCATGATAACATCATGGAGGCTCATAGTTGTCAAGGAGCATCATGATTAATTAATATGAAGAATTTAAGCTAGGGAGATTAATACATGAATTAACTTAACCACAAGGATGATTAGCATAATCATATACACTTGTTATTAACCAGTTTGCCTCTTAAATAGGCTTCATGTATACGTTGATTCATCAAGCAAACTTGTGGGCATGATTCGATGGAGTATCTCCTACATCTTCTCCTAAGCCTCCTCCATAAAACCTAGAATCTCTCCACCTCTCCATAACTCATGGGTTTTAATGTTTTACACATCTACTAGTGCTTTTACATGGACAAAACAACTTTGAACCTTAGCCCCTTGTCCCCTAATGTTACATTGGATATTTTGGTGTATTTAATCCAACACCCTCCCTCAACAAAATATCCATGTCTAAAGTTGATGACAATGCTAGTCCTACTTCCTGTTTACAATGATGGGTAGATGACCATGCTGGTTCCTATAGATCTTACTCTAGTTAGGTTTACAATGCCATTTATGATGCTAGACCCTAGTTATGTTTACAACTAGTTTAGGATAAAGGAGGGATGACTATAGGAAGGTAGGTCCTATTTTGTGTAGAAAGCCCAACTATCTTCAAGGTAGTTGGCCTCAAGTGAGGCTCCTTCTTTTACCTTTGCTTCATCTCCACTTGAATCTGCTTCCCTTGCAAAAGTAAGGCCTTTTGGGCATTTTTCCTAGCAAAACAATCCTTCTCTTCATGGTAAGTTTTTCCATAGAAGTTATAAGACTTCTTAGGAAACTCCTTTATTTGAAATGGTCCTTTGAAAGATGCCTTTAGTCCATGTTTCTTGTAGCCTCCTTGGTTAAAGTAAGCTTCCTCCTTGTAATAGTGACCTTGCCTCCGCTTGATCTTCTTTTCCTCTTTGAGTAGAGAATCTTGTACATCCATTAATGTTAGAGAGGGTAGGTTGGTACAATGTTACCATACTTATCTTCTAGTAAGCTCTTTAGAAGCACTGTAATAGCCTCATCATCTTCAATGTGTTTTTTGATTCCTGCAAGTTGGGTTATAGTTTAGGTGAGTGGGAAGAGAATCCCCCACATTCATTTTAAACTTAAAAATTTTTTATAAGAAGAGAGATTTTGGAGTTTTTTTATTGTGCCCCAAATAGTATATCAAGTGTTTCCCAAGCTTCATTTGAGATGTCCTTCCCATCTATATGATGGATCGGATTATCACTTAAACCCAAGGCTATAATGGCAAGTGCTTTTTCATCTGTAGCCAACCATGTAGCTTCTGCATCTTTCGTACTCGGCTTCTTATCTTTGCCATTTGCAACATTCCACAATCCTTTCTTCATTAAAGTGAATTTAATTTTAGTTTGCCACCAAATGTGTAAATTTTGGCCTTCAAACTTATCTATCTTCATTGAATAAGCCATTTAGGGAAAATCTTAACTTTAGGATAAAAAACCAAAAAGTTGTGTCTAGTCCCTTTACACATTTAATGGCAGAAAAAATAAAATTCACCTTCTCCATACATGTGTATGTTATCACTCAAAAATTCACTTAAACCCATAGCCCTTGCATAAGCACAGTAGTGTGGCTTCTTCTTGATCTTTTTAATCTTCTTTTTAATGTAATTCCTATTAGATGACTCGCTAGAGCTTGGCATTTTGAGGATGTAATGAAAAAGGGTATGAATAAGCCACCAAATCAAAGAGAAAATACAATCTGAGCTGATAGAAGCTTGTAACAACTCCCTAATGTTATGAATGAACCACCAAGATAATGAGACTGGTGCTTTTACATGGATAAAACAACTTTGAACATTAGCCCCTTGTCCCCTAATGTCACATAGGATATTTTGGTGTATTTAATCTAGTACGTCACACAACAAAAATCCCAATTTAAAAAAACATACAAAGATAGATATCTATGGGGAAAGGCTTTTATTCAGTTTGCCAAGAATGGAGTCCTTATTCTTTGAACTTGGAACCCCATTATACCCCATGTATAACTAGTTAAATTAAGAAGATTACAAAACTATTATTGCCATCTAACTTCATGCAATCTCAAATATCATGTAGTAACTAAGGTGTGTGCGTGCTTACAAATCTCATCTCAAACATGTCATTACCTAAAAGTCTCACCTTATCATTTCCTACTTTGGGTAGTCTTGCAATTTAACAAAACAATCACACTAGCACAAGTTTGGGTCAAGCATGGGCTTGAACAAAAAATCACATTAGTGTGAGTTTGAGTTGCACTCAATGGTAAACACAGTCAAGCATGGTCTTGAACATTAGAGACACTTGGTTGGTTGTTCCTTATCAGTGGCACGGGGCCTAGCATGGCACCTACAACTCACCAAACTTGCATTTGAGACACTTGGTTGGTTGTTCTTTATCAGTGGCATGGGGCCCTACATGGCACCTAGATCTCACCAAACTTGCACACCAAACTGGCATGAACCAAGCAAGTTGACAACGCATGAGCCTCGCTCACCAAACTCGCATGATCCAAGTAAGTTGAAATCGCAGGAGCCTAGCTCACCAAACACCAGAGCCAAGCAAGTCAAAACTGCATATGAGCCAAGTAAATCAAAATAATGTGAGCCTAGTAAACCAAGCTTCGTGAGATTAGCTCACCAAACTCGCAGGAGCCAAGCTCACCAAACTCGTATAAGCCAAGTAAATCAAAATAATGTGAGCCTAGTAAACCAAGCTTCGTGAGATTAGCTCACCAAACTTGCATGATTTAAGCAAATCAAAATCGCGTGGGCCTAGCTCACCAAAATCAAAATCATATGAGCTTAAACCAAGCTTAATTGAGAGTAGCTCACCAAACTCGGATGATCCAAGCAAATCAAAATCACATGGGCCTAGCTCACCCAAATAGCATGATGCTAGCTCACTAAACTCATGTAAGCCTAGAAAATTAACCAAATTCTCATGAACCAAGCAAGTCAAAACCGTGTGAGCCTAGCTCACCAAACTTGCATGAGCCTAGAAAGTCAATTTGGTGTGAACCTAGTCAATCTCATGTGAGCCTAGAAAACTGTGATCTAATTTGCTCCAAACTCGTATGAGCTAATTTCCTCCAAACTCTGAGACAAAAAAATAAAAAATAAAAAGTGTATATACTCATAATTTTAGGACTTGTGAACTAACGTTACTCACTTAGATCAAACTTGTGTGAGTGGGCCAATCTCAAAAACCATTGTGATTCCATTATTACTTCTTTCTTGACGCATCATTTTCCAATAACAATGTGCTAATCCACCAACAAAATAAAACCCTTTTGATTTTTGTCGACCAATCATAGCGAGCCCTGAAAGTAGACATGCTCACCCAAAACTCTAAATATAACTTTGGAACAGAAAGATTGTTCAAAATACCAATTCATTCAACTCTAGTGCATCAAACCACCATACATCTTCAAACCCATCTAGCCTTCAATCCCATCAAACTGGCACTTAACAAAGTTCTTCCTAGATAAGAAGGCACACTTCCATTGAGTTTGCCTCAAAGTGAAGGAGTCTTTGGAAGAAATGAACCAAATGAGCATAGACTTCAGTGGTGGAGGACTTAGTGGAGCCACCATGGTCCACCACATATTCACCAACAACAGGCTCTATGAATAATGTCATAAACTTCATGAAAATGGTACTTAATAGTCCTATCTTTGGGTATGGGCCATCAAGGTTCATACTACATAAAACATGTCTACTAATGCCACACTCTTTTTAACTTTTGATTTTCAATACCAAGTTGGGAATGCCCCCCAGCTAGTGTTGAGATATCGAGCTCAAAATTGGTACATATATGGATAACACATCAAGATGACATCTCCACACTTATGATACTCGCATGGTTGATGAGATTATGGGTGATATTCCACCAATGGCTTGCAAACTATGTGACCACCCACTTTGGTTTACTAGAGTTTATGGCATAGTTATAGCGCCCACTCATGTAGTCGCGTTCACATGGCGTTCAGATTATGGACCGACCTTGTATGTTTTAGTAGAAGATTACTTTCCCTTATAAGTGAAATCCACTCTGAAAACATGAGCATTGAGCTCCATAAGATATAATTAGAGTGAAACTGTCACTTTCAGTTCATACATTTCATAATTTTCATAAATTGTTCATGCATTGTGGAGGAATTAGTAGAGTAGAAGCATGCTAAATTGTTTAAAAATTTAAAAAAACACTTAATTAGTTACATCGTAATCCTTAGTTAAGATTTGAAACACTAAACACACCCCATCAAGTCTAAAAATTTATAAAAACCATAAAAAACCAAGCTAAACCAGGTAAGGGATATGAGCCCACAATCTTACATAAAAAGACGTGAGTTGTGACACATAAGCTTGCAAACATGAGCCATGAGTCATAAGTCTAAACACGTGAGCCGTGAGCCTGAAGACCTAAACCTAGTGGTGGTGGGTATACCTACTATAGTACGGACCAATTATTACAGCCATAAAGACCCATACAGATACACTAACCCATGTTCTTGGAAGATATTCTTGTCATACAATTTGTACTACCAACAACAAATTCCAAGGAAAATTATTATCCTTTGTAATTGTTGGAAACAACTTTGAACCTTAGCCCCTTGTCCCCTAATGTTACATAGGATATTTTGGTGTATTTAATCCAACACCCTCCCTCAACAAAATATCCATGTCTAAAGTTGATGACAATGCTAGTCCTACTTACTGTTTACAATGATGGGTAGATGACCATGCTGGTTCCTATAGATCTTACTCTAGTTAGGTTTACAATGCCATTTATGATGCTAGACCCTAGTTATGTTTACAACTAGTTTAGGATAAAGGAGGGATGACTATAGGAAGGTAGGTTCTATTTTGTGTAGAAAGCCCAACTATCTTCAAGGTAGTTGGCATCAAGTGAGGCTCCTTCTTTTACCTTTGCTTCATCTCCACTTGAATCTGCTTCCCTTGCAAAAGTAAGGCCTTTTGGGCATTTTTCCTAGCAAAACAATCCTTCTCTTCATGGTAAGTTTTTCCATAGAAGTTATAAGACTTCTTAGGAAACTCCTTTATTTGAAATGGTCCTTTGAAAGATGCCTTTAGTCCATGTTTCTTGTAGCCTCCTTGGTTAAAGTAAGCTTCCTCCTTGTAATAGTGACCTTGCCTCCGCTTGATCTTCTTTTCCTCTTTGAGTAGAGAATCTTGTACATCCATTAATGTTAGAGAGGGTAGGTTGGTACAATGTTACCATACTTATCTTCTAGTAAGCTCTTTAGAAGCACTGTAATAGCCTCATCATCTTCAATGTGTTTTTTGATTTCTGCAAGTTGGGTTATAGTTTAGGTGAGAGGGAAGAGAATCCTCCACATTCATTTTAAACTTAAAAATTTTTTATAAGAAGAGAGATTTTGGAGTTTTTTTATTGTGCCCCAAATAGTATATCAAGTGTTTCCCAAGCTTCATTTGAGATGTCCTTCCCATCTATATGATGGATCAGATTATCACTTAAACCCAAGGCTATAATGGCAAGTGCTTTTTCATCTGTAGCCAACCATGTAGCTTCTGCATCTTTCGTACTCGGCTTCTTATCTTTGCCATTTGCAACATTCCACAATCCTTTCTTCATTAAAGTGAATTTAATTTTAGTTTGCCACCAAGTGTGTAAATTTTGGCCTTCAAACTTATCTATCTTCATTGAATAAGCCATTTAGGTAAAATCTTAACTTTAGGATAAAAAACCAAAAAGTTGTGTCTAGTCCCTTTACACATTTAATGGCAGAAAAAATAAAATTCACCTTCTCCATACATATGTATGTTATCACTCAAAAATTCACTTAAACCCATAGCCCTTGCATAAGCACAGTAGTGTGGCTTCTTCTTGATCTTTTTAATCTTCTTTTTAATGTAATTCCTATTAGATGACTCACTAGAGCTTGGCATTTTGAGGATGTAATGAAAAAGGGTATGAATAAGCCACCAAATCAAAGAGAAAATACAATCTGAGCTGATAGAAGCTTGTAACAACTCCCTAATGGCATGAATGAACCACCAAGATAATGAGACTGGTGCTTTTACATGGATAAAACAACTTTGAACATTAGCCCCTTGTCCCCTAATGTCACATAGGATATTTTGGTGTATTTAATCTAGTAAGTCACACAACAAAAATCCCAATTTAAAAAAACATACAAAGATAGATATCTATGGGGAAAGGCTTTTATTCAGTTTGCCAAGAATGGAGTCCTTATTCTTTGAACTTGGAACCCCATTATACCCCATGTATAACTAGTTAAATTAAGAAGATTACAAAACTATTATTGCCATCTAACTTCATGCAATCTCAAATATCATGTAGTAACTAAGGTGTGTGCGTGCTTACAAATCTCATCTCAAATATCATGTAGTAACTAAGGTGTGTGCATGCTTACAAATCTCATCTCAAACATGTCATTACCTAAAAGTCTCACCTTATCATTTCCTACTTTGGGTAGTCTTGCAATTTAACAAAACAATCACACTAGCACAAGTTTGGGTCAAGCATGGGCTTGAACAAAAAATCACATTAGTGTGAGTTTGAGTTGCACTCAATGGTAAACACAGTCAAGCATGGGCTTGAACATTAGAGACACTTGGTTGGTTGTTCCTTATCAGTGGCACGGGGCCTAGCATGGCACCTACAACTCACCAAACTTGCATTTGAGACACTTGGTTGGTTGTTCTTTATCAGTGGCATGGGGCCCTACATGGCACCTAGATCTCACCAAACTTGCACACCAAACTGGCATGAACCAAGCAAGTTGACAACGCATGAGCCTCGCTCACCAAACTCGCATGATCCAAGTAAGTTGAAATCGCAGGAGCCTAGCTCACCAAACACCAGAGCCAAGCAAGTCAAAACTGCATATGAGCCAAGTAAATCAAAATAATGTGAGCCTAGTAAACCAAGCTTCATGAGATTAGCTCACCAAACTCGCAGGAGCCAAGCTCACCAAACTCGTATAAGCCAAGTAAATCAAAATAATGTGAGCCTAGTAAACCAAGCTTCGTGAGATTAGCTCACCAAAATCGCGTGCGCCTAGCTCACCAAAATCAAAATCATATGAGCTTAAACCAAGCTTAATTGAGAGTAGCTCACCAAACTCGGATGATCCAAGCAAATCAAAATCACATGGGCCTAGCTCACCCAAATAGCATGATGCTAGCTCACTAAACTCATGTAAGCCTAGAAAATTAACCAAATTCTCATGAACCAAGCAAGTCAAAACCGTGTGAGCCTAGCTCACCAAACTTGCATGAGCCTAGAAAGTCAATTTGGTGTGAACCTAGTCAACCTCATGTGAGCCTAGAAAACTGTGATCTAATTTGCTCCAAACTCGTATGAGCTAATTTCCTCCAAACTATGAGACAAAAAAATAAAAAATAAAAAGTGTATATACTCATAATTTTAGGACTTGTGAACTAACGTTACTCACTTAGATCAAACTTGTGTGAGTGGGCCAATCTCAAAAACCATTGTGATTCCATTATTACTTCTTTCTTGACGCATCATTTTCCAATAACAATGTGCTAATCCACCAACAAAATAAAACCCTTTTGATTTTTGTCGACCAATCATAGCGAGCCCTGAAAGTAGACATGCTCACCCAAAACTCTAAATATAACTTTGGAACAGAAAGATTGTTCAAAATACCAATTCATTCAACTCTAGTGCATCAAACCACCATACATCTTCAAACCCATCTAGCCTTCAATCCCATCAAACTGGCACTTAACAAAGTTCTTCCTAGATAAGAAGGCACACTTCCATTGAGTTTGCCTCAAAGTGAAGGAGTCTTCGGAAGAAATGAACCAAATGAGCATAGACTTCAGTGGTGGAGGACTTAGTGGAGCCACCATGGTCCACCACATATTCACCAACAAAACAGGCTCTATGAATAATGTCATAAACTTCATGAAAATGGTACTTAATAGTCCTATCTTTGGGTATGGGCCATCAAGGTTCATACTACATAAAACATGTCTACTAATGCCACACTCTTTTTAACTTTTGATGTCAATACCAAGTTGGGAATGCCCCCCAGCTAGTGTTGAGATATCGAGCTCAAAATTGGTACATATATGGATAACACATCAAGATGACATCTCCACACTTATGATACTCGCATGGTTGATGAGATTATGGGTGATATTCCACCAATGGCTTGCAAACTATGTGACCACCCACTTTGGTTTACTAGAGTTTATGGCATAGTTATAGCGCCCACTCATGTAGTCGCGTTCACATGGCGTTCAGATTATGGACCGACCTTGTATGTTTTAGTAGAAGATTACTTTCCCTTATAAGTGAAATCCACTCTGAAAACATGAGCATTGAGCTCCATAAGATATAATTAGAGTGAAACTGTCACTTTCAGTTCATACATTTCATAATTTTCATAAATTGTTCATGCATTGTGGAGGAATTAGTAGAGTAGAAGCATGCTAAATTATTTAAAAAATTAAAAAAACACTTAATTAGTTACATCGTAATCCTTAGTTAAGATTTGAAACACTAAACACACCCCATCAAGTCTAAAAATTTATAAAAACCATAAAAAACCAAGCTAAACCAGGTAAGGGATATGAGCCCACAATCTTACATAAAAAGACGTGAGTTGTGACACATAAGCTTGCAAACATGAGCCATGAGTCATAAGTCTAAACACGTGAGCCGTGAGCCTGAAGACCTAAACCTAGTGGTGGTGGGTATACCTACTATAGTACGGACCAATTATTACAGCCATAAAGACCCATACAGATACACTAACCCATGTTCTTGGAAGATATTCTTGTCATACAATTTGTACTACCAACAACAAATTCCAAGGAAAATTATTATCCTTTGTAATTGTTGGAAACAACTTTGAACCTTAGCCCCTTGTCCCCTAATGTTACATAGGATATTTTGGTGTATTTAATCCAACACCCTCCCTCAACAAAATATCCATGTCTAAAGTTGATGACAATGCTAGTCCTACTTACTGTTTACAATGATGGGTAGATGACCATGCTGGTTCCTATAGATCTTACTCTAGTTAGGTTTACAATGCCATTTATGATGCTAGACCCTAGTTATGTTTACAACTAGTTTAGGATAAAGGAGGGATGACTATAGGAAGGTAGGTTCTATTTTGTGTAGAAAGCCCAACTATCTTCAAGGTAGTTGGCATCAAGTGAGGCTCCTTCTTTTACCTTTGCTTCATCTCCACTTGAATCTGCTTCCCTTGCAAAAGTAAGGCCTTTTGGGCATTTTTCCTAGCAAAACAATCCTTCTCTTCATGGTAAGTTTTTCCATAGAAGTTATAAGACTTCTTAGGAAACTCCTTTATTTGAAATGGTCCTTTGAAAGATGCCTTTAGTCCATGTTTCTTGTAGCCTCCTTGGTTAAAGTAAGCTTCCTCCTTGTAATAGTGACCTTGCCTCCGCTTGATCTTCTTTTCCTCTTTGAGTAGAGAATCTTGTACATCCATTAATGTTAGAGAGGGTAGGTTGGTACAATGTTACCATACTTATCTTCTAGTAAGCTCTTTAGAAGCACTGTAATAGCCTCATCATCTTCAATGTGTTTTTTGATTCCTGCAAGTTGGGTTATAGTTTAGGTGAGTGGGAAGAGAATCCTCCACATTCATTTTAAACTTAAAAATTTTTTATAAGAAGAGAGATTTTGGAGTTTTTTTATTGTGCCCCAAATAGTATATCAAGTGTTTCCCAAGCTTCATTTGAGATGTCCTTCCCATCTATATGATGGATCAGATTATCACTTAAACCCAAGGCTATAATGGCAAGTGCTTTTTCATCTGTAGCCAACCATGTAGCTTCTGCATCTTTCGTACTCGGCTTCTTATCTTTGCCATTTGCAACATTCCACAATCCTTTCTTCATTAAAGTGAATTTAATTTTAGTTTGCCACCAAGTGTGTAAATTTTGGCCTTCAAACTTATCTATCTTCATTGAATAAGCCATTTAGGTAAAATCTTAACTTTAGGATAAAAAACCAAAAAGTTGTGTCTAGTCCCTTTACACATTTAATGGCAGAAAAAATAAAATTCACCTTCTCCATACATATGTATGTTATCACTCAAAAATTCACTTAAACCCATAGCCCTTGCATAAGCACAGTAGTGTGGCTTCTTCTTGATCTTTTTAATCTTCTTTTTAATGTAATTCCTATTAGATGACTCACTAGAGCTTGGCATTTTGAGGATGTAATGAAAAAGGGTATGAATAAGCCACCAAATCAAAGAGAAAATACAATCTGAGCTGATAAAAGCTTGTAACAACTCCCTAATGGCATGAATGAACCACCAAGATAATGAGACTGGTGCTTTTACATGGATAAAACAACTTTGAACATTAGCCCCTTGTCCCCTAATGTCACATAGGATATTTTGGTGTATTTAATCTAGTAAGTCACACAACAAAAATCCCAATTTAAAAAAACATACAAAGATAGATATCTATGGGGAAAGGCTTTTATTCAGTTTGCCAAGAATGGAGTCCTTATTCTTTGAACTTGGAACCCCATTATACCCCATGTATAACTAGTTAAATTAAGAAGATTACAAAACTATTATTGCCATCTAACTTCATGCAATCTCAAATATCATGTAGTAACTAAGGTGTGTGCGTGCTTACAAATCTCATCTCAAATATCATGTAGTAACTAAGGTGTGTGCATGCTTACAAATCTCATCTTAAACATGTCATTACCTAAAAGTCTCACCTTATCATTTCCTACTTTGGGTAGTCTTGCAATTTAACAAAACAATCACACTAGCACAAGTTTGGGTCAAGCATGGGCTTGAACAAAAAATCACATTAGTGTGAGTTTGAGTTGCACTCAATGGTAAACACAGTCAAGCATGGGCTTGAACATTAGAGACACTTGGTTGGTTGTTCCTTATCAGTGGCACGGGGCCTAGCATGGCACCTACAACTCACCAAACTTGCATTTGAGACACTTGGTTGGTTGTTCTTTATCAGTGGCATGGGGCCCTACATGGCACCTAGATCTCACCAAACTTGCACACCAAACTGGCATGAACCAAGCAAGTTGACAACGCATGAGCCTCGCTCACCAAACTCGCATGATCCAAGTAAGTTGAAATCACAGGAGCCTAGCTCACCAAACACCAGAGCCAAGCAAGTCAAAACTGCATATGAGCCAAGTAAATCAAAATAATGTGAGCCTAGTAAACCAAGCTTCGTGAGATTAGCTCACCAAACTCGCAGGAGCCATCTAACTTCATGCAATCTCAAATATCATGTAGTAACTAAGGTGTGTGCGTGCTTACAAATCTCATCTCAAATATCATGTAGTAACTAAGGTGTGTGCATGCTTACAAATCTCATCTCAAACATGTCATTACCTAAAAGTCTCACCTTATCATTTCCTACTTTGGGTAGTCTTGCAATTTAACAAAACAATCACACTAGCACAAGTTTGGGTCAAGCATGGGCTTGAACAAAAAATCACATTAGTGTGAGTTTGAGTTGCACTCAATGGTAAACACAGTCAAGCATGGGCTGGAACATTAGAGACACTTGGTTGGTTGTTCCTTATCAGTGGCACGGGGCCTAGCATGGCACCTACAACTCACCAAACTTGCATTTGAGACACTTGGTTGGTTGTTCTTTATCAGTGGCATGGGGCCCTACATGGCACCTAGATCTCACCAAACTTGCACACCAAACTGGCATGAACCAAGCAAGTTGACAATGCATGAGCCTCGCTTACCAAACTCGCATGATCCAAGTAAGTTGAAATCGCAGGAGCCTAGCTCACCAAACACCAGAGCCAAGCAAGTCAAAACTGCATATGAGCCAAGCTCACCAAACTCGTATAAGCCAAGTAAATCAAAATAATGTGAGCCTAGTAAACCAAGCTTCGTGAGATTAGCTCACCAAACTTGCATGATTTAAGTAAGTCAAAATCGCGTGGGCCTAGCTCACCAAAATCAAAATCATATGAGCTTAAACCAAGCTTAATTGAGAGTAGCTCACCAAACTCGGATGATCCAAGCAAATCAAAATCACATGGGCCTAGCTCACCCAAACAGCATGATGCTAGCTCACTAAACTCATGTAAGCCTAGAAAATTAACCAAATTCTCATGAACCAAGCAAGTCAAGACCGTGTGAGCCTAGCTCACCAAACTTGCATGAGCCTAGAAAGTCAATTTGGTGTGAACCTAGTCAATCTCATGTGAGCCTAGAAAACTGTGATCTAATTTGCTCCAAACTCGTATGATCTAATTTCCTCCAAACTCTGAGACAAAAAAATAAAAAATAAAAAGTGTAAATACTCATAATTTTAGGACTTGTGCACTAACGTTACTCACTTAGATCAAACTTGTGTGAGTGGGCCAATCTCAAAAACCATTGTGATTCCATTATTACTTCTTTCTTGACGCATCATTTTCCAATAACAATGTACTAATCCACCAACAAAATAAAACCCTTTTGATTTTTGTCGACCAATCATAGCGAGCCCTGAAAGTAGACATGCTCACCCAAAACTCTAAATATAACTTTGGAACAGAAAGATTGTTCAAAATACCAATTCATTCAACTCTAGTGCATCAAACCACCATACATCTTCAAACCCATCTAGCCTTCAATCCCATCAAACTGGCACTTAACAAAGTTCTTCCTAGATAAGAAGGCACACTTCCATTGAGTTTGCCTCAAAGTGAAGGAGTCTTCGGAAGAAATGAACCAAATGAGCATAGACTTCAGTGGTGGAGGACTTAGTGGAGCCACCATGGTCCACCACATATTCACCAACAACAGGCTCTATGAATAATGTCATAAACTTCATGAAAATGGTACTTAATAGTCCTATCTTTGGGTATGGGCCATCAAGGTTCATACTACATAAAACATGTCTACTAATGCCACACTCTTTTTAACTTTTGATGTCAATACCAAGTTGGGAATGCCCTCCAGCTAGTGTTGAGATATCAAGCTCAAAATTGGTACATATATGGATAACACACCAAGATGACATCTCCACACTTATGATACTCGCATGGTTGATGAGATTATGGGTGATATTCCACCAATGGCTTGCAAACTATGTGACCACCCACTTTGGTTTACTAGAGTTTATGGCATAGTTATAGCGCCCACTCATGTAGTCGCGTTCACATGGTGTTCAGATTATGGACCAACCTTGTATGTTTTAGTAGAAGATTACTTTCCCTTATAAGTGAAATCCACTCTGAAAACATGAGCATTGAGCTCCATAAGATATAATTAGAGTGAAACTGTCACTTTCAGTTAATACATTTCATAATTTTCATAAATTGTTCATGCATTGTGGAGGAATTAGTAGAGTAGAAGCATGCTAAATTGTTTAAAAAATTAAAAAAACACTTAATTAGTTACATCGTAATCCTTAGTTAAGATTTGAAACACTAAACACACCCCATCAAGTCTAAAAATTTACAAAAACCATAAAAAACCAAGCTAAACTAGGTAAGGGATATGAGCCCACAATCTTACATAAAAAGACGTGAGTTGTGACACATAAGCTTGCAAACATGAGCCATGAGCCATAAGTCTAAACACGTGAGCCGTGAGCCTGAAGACCTAAACCTAGTGGTGGTGGGTATACCTACTATAGTAGGGACCAATTATTACAGCCATAAAGACCCATACAGATACACTAACCCATGTTCTTGGAAGATATTCTTGTCATACAATTTGTACTACCAACAACAAATTCCAAGGAAAATTATTATCCTTTGTAATTGTTGGAAAATTAAGTACATTTATTACCTAATAAGTACACACCAACCCTGTCATAGGCCGTCTTCTAATCCTTTGTAATTACCTAATAAGTACACACCAACCCTGTCATAGGCCGTCTTCTAATTATTAGAAAATTAAGTACACTTATTGCCTATAAGTGCACACAAACCCTATCATAAGCCATCTTCTTAGATTTTCGTGCCTTAAATAGGCATATTTCACGTTAAAGGGAAGGACGTGAGCCTACCCACATGAACCTGGAGGCATGAGCCTACAAACGAGCCTGGTCATGTGAGCCTATTCATGTGAGCCTACAAACATGAGCCTATAAATGTGAGCCTACAAACATAAGCCTAGGGCTGTGAGCCTGGACACATGAGCCTGTAGGCATAAGCCAAGAGGCATGAGCCTGGACAATGGGACATGTGAGCCTGTAGACTCATGTGTCCAGACTCACGCTTCTTTTAGCTTTTGTCCTTGTTTGCTACAATTCAACCTCCTTTTCCCAATAAGAACAACAGTTCCTGTTTACAATCTTGGAGCTCCTTGTCCTTTTGTTGCAAGCTTATTTTGAGATTTTGAATCTCCTTTGAGCATTTTGTAATACATAACCCACCAATGCCTCCTACACATAGCTTGCCTGTAGCATGCTTGGAAAAACATGGGCTCTAGTGGTAGTGGCCTATCACCCCACTACTTCAGATGTTGTATATGTTGGGAGGGAATAGGTACTTTCTACCCTTGGTCCTCCCTAGGGCTAGGAGTCCTTGCTATATCTGATGATGTAGGTACCTCTCTCTCCTATTGCTATAGCTATTAGGAGACCCCATTTTCTTATCTCTAAAGTGAAATTTCCTTTTCTGAGAGCTCTCGGATTTGGTAGAGACTCCATCATTTTGGGATTGTCCTTGGGGGTGGTAGAGGGGGGATTCCCACCCACAGTGTTGGCAATCAGAGTTGTCACCATTGTGGGCTCTGATTGGCTATCTTGCTTCCCTTCACCCTGGGTCTTGCTTCCTTCTCACATGACCTCTTAGTGTTTGGAGCAGGGGTATCCTATTTTTCCTATTGCCCATATGGCTAGTCCTCTAGTTGAGCTTGTACCTACTATGGAAGAGTGATTTTAAGTGACCCCCTATCTTTATTTTGTTGTTGCTTTTCTTTAGGTTGGCTATTTCCTATTTCAAATTGTTGTAGAGGACCTTTTCCCATGCAAACTTGGTTCTCAGCTACCTAGATGATATTGTAGTTCCTCTGTGACATGCAATATGGTTTATGCACTAAGTTGATCATTTATATTATATTACTCATGTGCTTCTATCTATCCTCATCTAGATTTCCCATGATTTTGTACTCTTTTGCTATCTTCAATGCCCTAAAACTGCCTCACCGATTCCCTTTTCTCTGCTGTTGTGCTGGTGGTATGTTTGTCATTCCCTCTACATGGATTTTGAATATTTCCACCATAGCGAGCTATTAACGAAATGAAACTATCTTGCCATGATGTTCTTCCTCTTCTGCAGCCTCTCGAAATGTTCATCTATGTGGAGATTGATTTAGAGTTCTACATGGAGACTAATTTAGAGTTCTTCCCACACATTAGTTCTTTTGCAAATTCCTTTAGCCCAACTCCTTGTGCCTTTCTCTTTCCTATGGTAGGGTTGAGTTAAGGTGCTTAAACTCCACCATATTTGCACTTAGGGTGCTGAATAAAGAAAGCAAGCTATGAGTCCCTAGCTTCCTTTGGATCCTGTATGGTCCGGTCCACCTCATCTTCAAGATGTGGCTCCATTCTTGAGTTAAATAATAGGATTACGTCTCCTTCTTGAAAGATTCTTCCTCCTCTTTTACACTGCCTCAGTGGTTTAGGCACTAAACAACCTTTCTTCATCTAGTTCCAGCACAACAACTATTGAATTATGTGGTTCTTTGAGTCTTCTAGTAGAAAGCTATCTCGAGACTCGGCACTAAGAATTCCATGGTACCAGACTATACACCATGCTGAAAGGTGTGAGGCCAGTTATGTTCTTGTACGCTGTTCAAAAGCCCACAATAGTTTCCTTTCCCAGTCAATCCAATTCGTATTTACTACCTTGATTAGAATTCCTTTCAGGGTCATGTTGGTTGACTCGGCATAGCTATTTTCCCATTGGCAAATAGTATATTGTGATGCTTTATTAATTTTCTAATCACCTCATTCAAGCAATGGCACATTGATTACTAGCTCAATTGGGCATCCAAACCTATCATCATGATGACCTCATATAGGAACTTGGCAACTGAATCTACCTCATAATCCTTCTTAGCTTGCTCTCATTGCCTTTGCCTCCACCCATTTGGTGCAATAATTTCTTACTACCAAGATATATTTGTTTTCTATTTTCCAGGCTATAGGTTTGAATGGTCCTACAAAGCCCAAGCCCCACTTCTGGAATAGATATAGAGGTAATATGGGTTGATGAGGCATCCTGCATGTTGCATTGGTCTATCCCACTCTCTGGCACATTTCACATTCCTTTACAAATTTGTGGGGAATCCTTAAGGATGGTGGGCCACCATGGTTTGGCTTGGAATACTTACTTTCTTGTTTTCTCTCTAGGGAAGTGAGCTTCACTTAAACCTTGATGTGCTTCTGCCACCACGACTGCTTATTGTTCATGATCTAGAGCACATCTTCTAAATATTTGATCTATGCCCATTTTGTACAACTACCCTACTATCCTCATGAATGACTTGCTCCTTAAGACTAGCTTTTTACTATGATCTCTATCCATGTTTAAAAAAAATAGAGATTCATCAGGAATTACAACATCTCATCATACCAGTTGCTCTTGTCCTGATCTACCCAGGAATAGATGTGCATCAAGAAAATCATCTTCTACTCCCACATAGGCTTCTCTAGATTCCATCTAGATAGGAAGTCTACCATTGCACGATCCTTGCCTAGCATGTGCTTGATGATAAATGTGAATTCCTACAATAATAGCATCCACCTAGCCAAACTTTCCTATTAAATCAAGCTATTAATAGTACCTTGTGATCCACATGAAATTTAAACTGTTTTCCAATAGGTAATGCCTAAACTTTTTGATGGAGTAGATAATCCCCAATGCTTCCGTCTCCATGGTGGAGTAGTTCTTGTTTGCTTTTTCCAATGTAGATACTCGGTCTTTTTTCCAAACACACTAGACTAACACGCTCATGAATGTGGGGAGGTATTCATCAAAGATTTCCTATCAAAGATTTCCTACACCATCCTGTTGGAAAGTTACTATCCATTCTTGAGGCCAAAAATCATCACATTTGATGTGAATGCCTTCCTTTAGCAACTTGTATATTTCTTCCTTCACTTATCTTGCATAGTTTGGGTTCATTCTATACCTATTTTTCTTGATAGGCACTGCATCCTTCTTGAGGTTAATCTTGTAAATGAACCCTACCTTTAAACAATTCCTATAATGAACTCTCATCTTTCACATTGTTCCACATCCGTCCACCTTACTTAATCCATATCCAATTCATATGTATACCCATTCTCATCCAATCACGTCATTTTCCATCTCATCACATCTTTCCTCATTTATTCTTAGAAGATGATGAAAGAGATCATACTCCACCTACGAGATGAGGACATCTCGAGTTTTTTAAGTGGGGTAGGATGTAAGATTCCTCCCTCTAGCTTTTTAGGTTTACAAGTGTAAGAACCTCTCCTTCTGATCTTGTAATTATTCCCCTCTTTGAAATAAAAGAAAGATTCTGTTTTACCCTATTTTGATCTAGAGAGAGAAAATATCTAGAGAGAGGTAATCCAAAATTGAGATATTTTTGGATATAAAAATCCTCCTAGTGTCTAAAACGGTTTTCCTTGAAACAAAAATTCAAAAAGAACTTTCCAATGTGCAATTGGAATTAATTGAAAATAGGTAACAAGGACCTTAGCCTAAGGGTCCAGATTTTCAAAAAAATTTAAATTATGCTCCAATTAAGGTTCCTATATGGGCCAATAGGATCAATCCAAGTGTGGGGAGGAGATAAATCCAATTTATAAAAGAAAAACCTCCAAAAATGAGTAAATGCTCACATAAGATGAAGAGTTGACTAAGGACAAGGTTTATTAGTAAAAAAAACTATGAGTATTTCTAAAAAAAATGAGATATTTAGGATATAATGATTCAATTTTGACACCTTGGTAAGGAGAAGGAGGGCTCTTCAAGGAGGCACCTATTTCACATGTGTGGTGGAGTTTTAAACTCAAAAATATTGTGATATTTTTATCCTAGATCAAACCAAATCAAAAGGGAGCCAAACTAGGTCCAAATCTTGTCCAAATTCAGCCAAACTGAACCTGGAAAATTCTATAAACTAGTTGGACTTGGTTAGAGGCCTCCCTCACCTATAAATAGATCCTTAGCCCTTCGTAAAAAAATATGAGAACTATACCATGCCAGTATTATACTAAAATAATGATATTTTCTATTATCCTCTAAAAACCCTCTAGAAATTGAAGAGATTGGAGCTTCTCTCTCTCTTCAATCTTCCTTAGAAGCTTCATCAACATACCAAACCAATTCAAAAGTGAAAATATGGGTAGAATTGATTTTTGTAAATCCCATGAATCCTTTTATTCAAAAGTAGAATATTTAATATAATTTATTTGAGAAATTCAGAATGAATATGGAAATAGTCATCGAGAAAAAGAACCTTTAATTAGGCCAATCAATTGGCAGAAATTTAGAAAAAGTCCCATTATCGGGTCAACCACAAAAAAGCTATTAAATGGGAATAGCATGTGAATGGATGAGATAAGGTGAAAATAGGATGTGATAAGATGTGATGTAATGAGAATGAATGTGGATGTGTATGTGGAAGAATGGATGTGGATGTGTATGTAGAAGAATGGATGTGGATGTGTATGTGGAAGAATGGATGTGGATGTGTATGTGGAAGAATGGATGTGTATGTGGAAGAATGGATGTGGATGTGTATATGGAAGAATGGATGTGTATGTGGAAGAATGGATGTGGATGTGTATGTGAAACGATGTGTATGTGGATGTCGATGTGAGTGAATGAATGATATGTGATGTGATGTGAATATGGGTTGATGCGAGTGGATGAGATGTGATGAGAATAAATGCGAGTGGATGAGATGTAAATATGGGTTGATGCGAGTGGATGAGATGTGATCATTTCCAGCGTTAATGCCTTGGAAGTGGATGACCGATTTGGGAACATCTCTCTTTGACTTCCCCTATTCTGGCGGAGGTCTTGCATTACTTTGGATTAAAACTGCGGGTTGGTTAGAGGGTCCACCTCTGGGATTTCTCTAATTTTGGCGGAAAGAAACCTAATTACTCTGGAAGGAAGGAGCTGGAGTCTGGAATCTTGAGCCCTGATTTTCTTGCCCTAAAAACCTTGTTCCAAAAGGAGTTGGGAAATCCATACTGTGATGTCCAAATCCTTGATAGTTATAGCATTTCACTCCCTTGTTCAAGGGTGGAACTTTTGAAGTTGAATTCCAAGGGATTGAGTTCCCGGAAAAGGACATTTCTTCTATTCTGGAACTTCCCATATCCTGGGCTTAATCCTTATATCTCTTAGACGTTGGAAGGTTGGAATCACCTTGTGGAGCTAAAAACCTTTTGAAAGGTGATGGTGCTGGCTTCGGTAGGACCTTGACATCAAAGGCCTTGGCAAAATCCTTCGCCATCCACACTGCGTCGGCCATGGAAATTGGCTTAGCATTCTTCACTAGGATATTCAAAGGTTCGTTCAGTCCCCGAATGGACTTGGCCATCAGTTGTTCTTTATCCAACAGTGGCGAGTATTTGAGGAGGAGAGCGAACGCTTGGTGATATACTTCCATAGTTCTGCTCCCTTCGATTAACTCTAAGAATTCGTTCATCTTTGTTTCCAAAAAGCTGGAAGGACAGAATCTCTTCCTTAGGTAAATTTTGAGATTATTCCATGTTTGAGTGTTTTGATCCACATGGTTTGTCTCGCAGTGGTTTCTCCATGCTACTCTGGCTGTTTCTACTATCTTCAGCCTTGCAAGAGCCATTTTGCTCTTCTCATTGTACCCGGTGACATCAAAGTGCTCTTCCATTGCTTCGATCCACTTCTCCACAGTCTCGCCCAAGTTTTTCCCTTCACCCTTGAAAAATCTAGGCTGCGATCTATAAAGAGTGTTACGGACATCAAAGTCGACGAACTCTTCCTCATTGAGTTGGGGGTTATCATTCCTACCACGACGACCTCGATCCATGATCCTATCAATACGAAAATTCTTGTTAAGTCCTTTTATTTACAATTCAAATCCGACTTTAGATCCAATTGATTCTAGGGTTCTTTAGATTGGTCAGCTCTCCACAGAATCATGGGATAAAGATCCCTTATATAGAACTCATTATCAGATTACAATTCATTCAGAACATATCTTTCATATTCTTAACACAATAATGGTCCATCAGACCGAAAATTCCATCTGAACATTCCTCCATGGAAGTTTCAGTTATGCAGGTTTTTAATTTGTCATCCCTTAACTGGATCCACTAGGTCAAGTGTTAACAGTAGCAATCTGTCAGCACAATCCACTAATCTCGTAGTAATTTGCTGAAGTCATTATCGTCATTCTAGTTTTACGAACATCATCACAGGGACTCGTCCCATTCATCCTCATTGTGGCTTTGCTCAGCTTATTACATTTCATTCAAAATTCAAGAATCATCATTTTTCAATCAGAATCCAAATCAACTCATCAATTCTCAACTACAAATTTAAAATCATATCAACCACATTCGAATTCATCATCTGGATAGCATTTATGCTTATAATTTCAAGTCTTAGATTTACTCATATATACTGCCAGTAAAGTAAGGTAAATACCATCATGTCTAGGCCTCAAGCAAGTCAGGGATTCCATACAATTGCAGTACTTCATCATCTGAAGACCCACTTTCAATTTTATGAATCTTCATTCTGAATATCAATTTGTATGAATTTTATCACACAATTACAACCCTTTACTATTACTTCACAAATTTTTAACATTTTTGGCTTCTCAGTTGTCCACTTTAGTCAATTCGCTCTGATACTAGTTGAAAGATCCATGCCCCCTCTGCGCAATGGATTCGGGGGTGCTAGCAGCGGAAGTAGCACTTTTTGCATATGGGGCAGGATCCCTCACTTGGGGCCTCGCCCACCACGGATATCCGGATAAGAGACTAATCCCTTGGTTCTTCAAAAACTAAACCTGGAAAAACTTCCCCCTACCAGAAAGCACGGGTGATTTCTCCAAGATATTTGTACTCTAACGTAGTCAGGGTCATTACTAAACAAACTGATCCGACCAAGCCTGTGAGTCACTTGGTCAGATCAAGGAAGATACTTGCATTTTGATCATAGAAACCAACGCTTTTTTCCCCCATCAAGAGGCACAACCGTTGATTCTTTTTCCATAGAACAATTACTATTCAGGATTTACTTCATCTATCGTACTATAATAGAATTGAGTCTCATTTTACGGATCCATCAGTCCAGCCTAACCCCATCCAGTCCCATGGGTTAGCCAACTGCCCAACCATTGTAGTGATGGGATCCAATTAGGAATTTGGTTAGGTTTTGTCCCAGGTACCAGGGAAAAGAGATCCCAGGCCCCCTAGCCGGATATTCATACAAATTTAACACCAGTCACACCACTTACACACCCAATATGAAATTGCCTTTTTCACAGATTCAGCTATCTTTAAAACAATCGTTTAATGAAACCATAGTGTCACTGATCATAATCCTCAAAATCTTCGGTTGAATCCTTATTTCCAATCATTCCTCATCGGTGTATCTATGGCATCATTGGCAACCAGAACGCTCCCCACCTGTCCACTTAGGGGCCTTTTCGATAGTTCCTAGCTCATAGTAACCAGCAATATATTCACTTCTAAAAATCAAGATGGAATCTCTGTTAAAGATCAGCAAGATCAACCAATAGATCCATATAAAAGAGCCATGGACTCATCCGTTGAGGACCAGCAAGGTCAATCAACCAGATCCATGCCTGGATTCAGAAAACAACTCTTACTCCTTGTTCTAATATCTTCCACGACGCATGTGTGGGTATCTTCAGTGACCCCTAGAGCCCGAACACCTTATGGTCAGCACCCTCTAGGATCCTTTGCAGGTGACCTAGCACTTCACTCATAGGCCGCTTCCTTGGTCCCTCATCCACAGTACCGGAAGCTCACCATTCAAATTGAACCGAGGCTTGTCAAGACCTCGGCCGAGCTTGCTACGTGAGACATCCTCCATTGACTCTCCGTCAGCTGTTGTAACTTTATCAGTTAGGTCACCATGACCTCATTCACAAGACGGTCAAAAATGCTTCCCTAGCATTTTTGACATAAAACAGTCATTTTTGACATAAAACAGTCATTTAAAAATAGGTCATAAATATAGTTCCTATAATGAACTCTCATCTTTCACATTGTTCCACATCCATCCACATTACTTAATCCATATCCAATTCATATGTATACCCATTCTCATCCAATCACATCATTTTCCATCTCATCACATCTTTCCTCATTTATTCTCATCACATCTCATCCACTCGCGTCAACCCATATTCACATCACATCACATCTCATTCATTCACTCACATCGACATCACATCCTTTCACATACATATCCACATCCATTCTTCCACATACACATCCACATCCATTCTTCCACATACACATCCGCATCCACATCTATTCTTCCACATACATATCCACATACACATCCACATCCATTCTTCCACATACACATCCACATTCATTCTCATTACATCACATCTTATCACATCCTATTTTCACCTTATCTCATCCATTCACATGCTATTCCCATTTAATAGCTTTTTCGAGGTTGATCCGGATAATGTGACTTTTTCTAAATTTCTACCAATTGATTGGCCTAATTAAAGGTTCTTTTTCTCGACGTCTATTTCCATATTCGTTCTCAATTTCTCAAATGAATTATATTCAATATTCTACTTTTGAATAAAAGGATTCATGGGATTTACAGAAATCAATTCTACCCATATTTTCACTTTTGATAAATAATCATAAATTGAATTATACAAAAAATTTCTCTTCTTCTTATTTAATTTCTTGGATCTCAAATACCATGGAAATTCCTCTTTTTACATTTAATTAATTGCATTCCAATGTCATGGATATTCCTCTTTTATCATCAAATAGTTCTCATAAAGTAATTTCATCTAAAATAAAATACCCATTAATTCAATATGCTAGGAATTTCTCTTTTCCCATCTAAATGATGGAATAGGAATTCCTCTTTTAATATTTAAATATTTCTCATAGATAAAATAAATTTATCCAAATCTCATCTTTGAATTTAATTAAAATACTCATTAATTCCAATATGCTAGGGATTTCTCCTTTCCCATCTCAATGATGGAATTCAACTGTCATAGGAATTCCTCTTTTAACATTTAAATTTATCTATGCAAAAAGATAAATTTAACTAAAATCCTTCTTTAATTTTTAAATAAAATATACATTATTTTAGCATCCCAAGTTTTCTCTTACTTCATTGGAATACATGGATTTCCATTGTCATGGGGATTACTCTTTTAACATAAAAATGGATTACTAGAAATTTCTCTTTTTTCTAATTAACTATTTATGCATAAACATAAAAATAAATTTTTCCATAATTATAATGAGAATCATTCAATTAGTCTAGGATGATTAATCCTAGAATATGGTAGGAAGTCCTCTTTTCATATTATGAATGAAAATGATTTATGTGTTACTTTTTCAGAAATTTTTCCATAGCTCCGCTAATTTGAAAGCATAAAGTTTAGTAATATCCCTACAATTAGAATAATCATTAAATGGATCAATATCCAATTATGGACTTGATTCTTAATTTTTTCATAAATTAAATAGCATAAAAGCATTATAAAGCCACTTATTTGGCCTCTAATTTGACAAGCATATAAATTACTTTTAGATTAGAGAATTGCTTCATGAGAAGCTTCATTTGAATATAGAATAGGTCATAGGAATGACCATTCTTTGGGGGAGAGAGAGACATGATTAAAAAAATATTTAATTTAAGCATAAATAAAAATTTATGTGTTTTATCACCACAATTCATTAAAGAACTTCAATTGTATTACAAAGCCATTCAATTGAATGCTTCTCAAGCTTGAGAGGGGTTGAGAAGAGAGAAACATTTGGAGATTAAAGAAAAAAGACCATAAACCACAATTTACCTCTTAGATTGCTTGATTCTTTGATCAAAGTAGAGGCCCCCAACCAATCAATTGGTTTGGTATGTTGATGAAGTCTCCAAGGAAGATTGAAGAGAGAGAGAAGCTCCAATCAATTGGTTTGGTATGTTGATGAAGTCTCCAAGGAAGATTGAAGAGAGAGAGAAGCTCCAATCTCTTCAATTTGTAGAGAGGATTTTTAGGGGATAATAGAAAATATCATTATTTCAGTATAATACTGGCATGGTATAGTTCTCATATTTTTTTTTCAAAGGGCTAAGGATCTATTTATAGGTGAGGGAGGCCTCTAACCAAGTCCAACTAGTTTCTAGAATTTTCCAAGTTCAGTTTGGCTGAATTTGGACAAGATTTGGACCTAGTTTGGCTCCCTTTTGATTTGGTTTGATCTAGGATAAAAATATCACAATATTTTTGAGTTTAAAACTCCACCACACATGTGAAATAGGCGCCTCCTTGAAGAGCCCTCCTTCTCCTTACCAAGGTGTCAAAATTGAATCATTATACCCAAAATATCTCATTTTAAAAGAAATACTCATAGTTTTTTTTACTAATAAACCTTGTCCTTAGTCAACTCTTCATCTTATGCGAGCATTTACTCATTTTTGGAGGTTTTTCTTTTATAAATTGGATTTATCTCCTCCCCACACTTGGATTGATCCTATTGGCCCATATAGGAACCTTAATTGGAGCATAATTCAAATTTTTTTGAAAATCTGGACCCTTAGGCTAAGGTCCTTCTTACCTATTTTCAATTAATTCCAATTGCACATTGGAAAGTTCTTTTTGAATTTTTGTTTCAGGGGAAACCATTTTAGACACTAGGAGGATTTTTATGTCCAAAAATATCTCAATTTTAGATTACCTCTCTCTAGACATTTTCTCTCTCTAGGTCAAACAGGGTAAAACAGAATCTTTCTTTAATTTCAAAGAGGGGAATAATTACAAGATCAGAAGGGGAGGTTCTTACACCTATACACCTCAAAAGCTGGAGGGAGGAATCTTACAATTTGGGGGTGAAATCACAAGTCGAAAGTTCTCTATGCATGGTTGTGGTGAGCCACCAACACTCTTTGGTGGTGATGCCATTGGAATATGCCAAATGGTGTGATAAGTGTCAGAACTTCTCAATTCCTCAACAAAGATACATAATGTTTTTACAACCTATTATGTCCATCAAACAAACCATTTGCTAAATGGGGATTAGATTTTGTTGGACCCTTTAGCCCTGCAACAAAAAGTATGCAAGCACGATATATTATCGTAGCTACAGTCTGTGTAACTAAATGGGCCGAGGCTAGGGCAACAATCAAGGCTGATGCTAGGATGCCTGCTAAGCTTCTTTACAACGTCATCATTTGGATGTACCTAGAACTCATAAGTGATTGAGGGACTCATTTCTTAAATGATTTTGTGGAGTTTCTCTTAGAAGAATTTATGGTTATCCCCATCTTAGGTCTTTCCCTTATTATCCACAAAAAATAGACAAGTTGAGAGCACAAATAAGGTCTTATGCATAGTGCTCTCGAAAACAGTCGAAGCTAGATTGGGAACAAAAGCTTTCATCAATACTATGGGCATATTGAACCACCTATAAAAATATCAACAAGAGGACTACACCTTATAACTTAAGTCTTTGGGCTACATTCAATTCTTCCTCTGTAGAGTTCATGATCCCAACTTTGAGAGTAGCTAAACAGACAAAATGGACCGGGCCACCAGTTCATGATCCCAATTTGAGAGTAGCTAAATAGATGGAATGGGCTGGGTCACGAGTTATCTGAATGACTCATAGAACTTGAAAAACTAGGTTCAAAGTAGGGAATTTGGTCCTACTCTCTAACCTCAAGAAAAATAAAAGAACACTCAAGCTTAGAGGGATTCAAAAGAGGTTTCGATTGAAACATAAAGACCAAGAGGTTAAAAGTTGGGGATTCGTTCCTACTCTATAACCTCAAGAAAAACAAAAGAAAACTTAAGCTTAGAGGTATGGGTCCTTTTAGGATTTATGAACTGATTTCAAAAGGATCCGTCTACCTAGAAACATTGGTGGATGGAGTCCAAATGCAAGGATGTTTGAATGATGGGAGGAATCCTTAAGGATGGTAGCCACCATAGTTTGGCTTGGAATACTTACTTTCTTGTTTTCTCTCCAGATAAGTGACCTTCACTTAAACCTTGATGTGATTCTGCCCACGAGGACTGCTTATTGTTCATGATCTAGAACACATCTTCTAAATATTTGATCTATGCCCATTTTGTACAACTACCCTACTATCCTCATGAATGACTTGCTCCTTAAGACTAGATTTTTACTGTGATCTCTATCCATGTTTTTTTTTTAAATAGAGATTCATCAGGAATTACAACATCTCATCATACCAGTTGCTCTTGTCCTGATCTACCAGGAATAGATGTGCATCCAGAAAATCATCTTCTGCTCCCATAGGCTTCTCTAGATTCCATCTAGATAGGAAGTCTACCATTGCACGATCCTTTCCTAGCATGTGCTTAATGATAAATGTGAATTCCTACAATAATAGCATCCACCTAGCCAACTTTCCTATTAAATCAAGCTATTAATAGTGCCTTGTGATCCACATGAAATTTAAACTACTTTCCAATAGGTAATGCCTAAAATTTTTGATGGAGTAGATAATCCCCAATGCTTTCTTCTCCATGGTGTACTTCTTATTTGCTTTTTCCAATGTTCTACTTGCATAATACACTGGCCGAGACCATGTGCTTCCTATATTAATGCACTCCCAATGTTCTACTTGCATAATACACTGGCGGAGACCATGTGCTTCCTATATTAATGCACTCCCAATGGGGCCACATCTAATGCATCCACAAATACATGAAAGATTAGCTTATAGTTGGGTTGCTATAGGATGTGTATAGATAACAGCATCTTCTTCAAATTTTGAATGCATCCTAACATCCTCCAGATTAGGTATACTCCGTTTTGTTTATAGTCAAGAGTTTCTTAGCTTCATGATTAGCTCCACTTTGGCTAGGTCTACTACCATGCCATTTTGCTAACACCACATGGCCTAGAAGGAATCCATTTGTCACTTCAAATGCACACTTCGCTAGATTCAGGCTTAGCCTTTCTTTATTGCACTTTTCTAGACATAGTATTAGGTAATGTAGATACTCAGTCTTTTTTCCAAACACACTAAAATCATCGATGAACACCCTGATGAATGTGGGGAGGTATTCATCAAATATTTCCTACACCATCTTGTTGGAAAGTTACTATCCATGCTTGAGGCCAAAAATAATCACATTTGATGTGAATGCCTTCCTTTAGCAACTTGTATATTTCTTCCTTCACTTATCTTGCATAGTTTGGGTTCATTCTATACCTATTTTTCTTGATAGGCACTACATCCTCCTTGAGGTTAATCTTGTAAATGAACCCTACCTTTAATAACTTGTATATTTCTTCCTTCACTTACCTTGCATAGTTTGGGTTCATTCTATACCTATTTTTCTTGATAGGCACTACATCCTCCTTGAGGTTAATCTTGTAAATGAACCCTACCTTTAATCTTGTAAATGAACCCTACCTTTAATAACTTGTCCATTTCTTCCTTCACTTGTCTTGCATAGTTTGGATTCATTTTGCACCTATTTTGCTTTGTAGGCACTGCATCTTCCTTGAGGTTAATCTTGTGTTGATAAAAGCTTGGATCAATGCACTTTATATCTATGTAGTCCTAGGTAAATACATCCTTGTATGTTGTAAATAGTTATATCAATTCATCTTTCAATTCTTGTGCTCACTCCAATAGTCTTGGGCCTATTCTCATAATGTAGATTGATTTCAATGAGTTCATCTTCTTGAACTTTCAATTGATGCTTTCTACCTTTATTTTCTTCTTTTAGGATTGCCAACCTGATTTCCTCTTCCTCTGGTAGTAGGTCTTTGGGCTTCTCTTCTTGAACTTTCTCGTGTTGCTTCCATTTTCATGTTTCACTGGCTAGACTACCTTAGGATCATATCTTTGAATGATCCTTTTCACATCTACCTCAAATAGTGACAATAAATCTTGATTTTCCCTTAGGATTTTCTCTTCTTCATCACCCTCCACACCTTCTAAGCAATTTAATCCTTCAGGATGGAGAGGTCTAGTTGTTCAGTATATCCTTGGATTTAATAGAGACCCTCATCTTCTTTTGTCTTTTTAAATGGTGATCCAGTTTGTTTCCTAGTTATGCTTAATCTTTCCACTCCTTGCCTTTGATAGCGACCTTCATCTTCTTTTTGCCTTTTTGGTTGGTGATCTGGTTTGTTTCCTAGTTATGCTTAATATTTCCACTTCTTAGCCAGGGGCTTCCCAGCAACATTGGGTAGGCTAGAGATATTTCTTTCATTTTGAGCCCCACAAACACCATAGGGAAGGCACATCCTACTATTTCTATTTCTTCTCCTCTCATAGTTCCCACTGGTCAGACTCTCCTTTAATTTTCCATCTTCACCTAAAATGGGGCTAGCTATATTGCAGTTATGCCCATTCTTTTGGCTAAGCTTTCTGATAGTATGATTACTCTAGTTCTTCCATCTAGAATACATGTGGTATGGTTTGCCCCCTTAGTCTAACCATGACTTTCAAAACTGATGTGTCACAGTCTACTACCCTTTCTACACTGGTGCACTTCATTATTATGGTTTCTAGCTCCATCATTAGCAATGTTTCCAACTTGTTTTGAGGCACCAGCTTTTGGAGCAGCTCTACTGCCTACAGTTTGGCACAAGTGACACAAAGTGGTCTAATGTAATGTTTAGCTTTGTCTTGCTGAGGTTCTCCCATAGCTCATATCCTCTACTAGACTCTTCTTACTTCCTTCTTACTCTTGGCTAGACTTGCTGGTTCTATCATGTGTTGCTTCTCTTTCTTTCTTTCTAGTTATGTCCCATCATGTTTGGTTTGATGGGTTCATTGCTACTATCTCTTTGAGTTGCATCGGGCTCTTTTTGGCACTCCAACATCTTTTCTCTACCATAAGTTTCCTCTGCCATAGGTTTGTTAATGGGAGTCATTTCCTTCATTCTTTCATCTAGGACATCTTGCTCTGGATTATTTCTAGTGGTATGGTCTTTCCTACATAGTTCAGATCACTCCATAGGTGGTATGGTTTTTCCTACATAGTTCGGATCACTCCGTGGGTGGTATGGTCTTTCCTACATAGTTCGGATCACTCCTTGGGCTTCTATTACTAGCTTTGTGACATGGTCCTTGGCTTTATGTTGTCCTACCCATTCTTTTGGCTTTAGCCTTCCTGTCTTTGGTTTGTCCCTTGGTGCTTCGGGCACACCCAGCCGTGTGATATGGTCATAACCATCACTTCCAAGGGTTCCCTCTCCCCATGTAAGCTCTCAATTCTTACCATGTTTAATGTAGGTTCTTGTCCTCCTTGGGTTATATCACCTTGTTATTTGTGGCTCCTACTGGTGTCTTTCAAACCATACAATTAGCCCTTCTGTGTCTGGGTGCATTACAATAACAACACGTTAATCTTGCTCCTCTTGGTCCAAATCTACTACCTCCTTATCCATATTGTCGTGTATTCTGAGGTGCTACTACCACTTTATTCATATCTAGCAAGAGTGGGGCTTGTATCTACTACTTTTAGCTACCCTTGGATTCCCATTCCGTGTGTTGTAGCATCTATCCATGGTGTGATTTGTCATGTCACCCGAGGTGGCACATTGCTAAGGAAGAGGGGCATCTTGCATTCTTACTTGGTGTGATCTTAGTTATTACACTTGGTGCACCATATATTCATCCTTACTCCTGTGTGTCCTTTGGTTATCTTGGCTAGGGAAGCTTTCAGTTCTTCCTGTCCCACTGCCTTTCTTCTTCCAAGACCTCCGTTCTTTGTCGGTTTCTGAATCTGAGTTGGTGTCTTTGCTTAAAGTGTCCTCTCCATAATTAGACGACTCTAAGGTAAATTCCTCCCTTCCTTTACCTTTGTGACCCTTTTCTTCTTCTTATCTTGGGCTCTTTCTTCAATACTCTCTCTACTTTGATAGTCGTTGCCCACCACTTATTCAAATGCCAATGTTTCTAGATCCATGGATATACCACTACTTGTTGTCGGAGTGTTGAGCTTAGTCCTCTCACAAACCACTGATTCAAATTGGCTACTACCAACAACGACAGATGATTAGACTCATCTAACCTCATTTAGCAAGGCCCTAAACTCTCAAGGCATAATCTTCTACTGGTAGTTTTTTCTAAGTTAGCCTATGTAATTTATCCCCACCACTTGGGTGGTTGTCTTGTCCTTACAGAATCTCTTTAGGAAATCATCCTTTAGTATTTCAAAGGTGTGGAAGTAAGCCAGACCATACTATGCATACCAACTTATTGCTTTTTCCTCCCACCAGTGTTGGGGCAAAGAATTATAAATTTTGTTGTAATTGAGCTTAGGTGGCCAAGAAAGTGGTTTCAAAGGAGAACACTTGTACATTTGGATCTTCAGTGCTCTTCTCTGAATTTTGGGTACTTTAAATCCATACTTCAAAGCCATGGTGTATCTCTCTCAAAAGGACTAATTCCAACTCTTTCTTGTCTTTTCTGTTGTCGTTCCAGTTCTTCTCCACTAGCTTCTTGCTCAAGATTGGGATTTTTTGACCTTGGGGTGGTTAAGCTGCTACCACTGCATCCTCTCTTTTTGGTGATTGATTGATGCAGAAGTACTCAAACTTCTAGCACATTGTTTGGGTTGAGATTGTGCAGCACATCCCCATCTTCAACTTGTTCTGGTTTGCTTGCATCGGTAGCGTCATGCCCTTGCTACTGAGAATTTGCACTCTTCCATGTAGCCTCCATGAATGCTACTTGCCTAGACTGATACTATGACTCCCAACTTTCAAGACATGCATTACTTAATCTAGGCATTCTTTGCAGCTATGCCCATCACTTCTTGTTCTACCTCTAACAATGCTATAGACCCAATCTTTTCTTTCTTGTGTCTTTCTATTCACAACTACTAATCACATTGATTCCAAGAAGCTTCAAGATCTTCTAGCTTCCCTTTGGTTTCCCCATCAAAATAGACATGCATTCTACTCAGAAGGGGAAAGAAGACATGGAAATCCTCAAACCACATGTAACAAGGGATGACACCTTGACCACGATGAGCCCAATATCCAAAGCCACTAGACAAGTAAAGAGTCATGAACTCTTCAAGATCAACTAGTAACTTTTATTAGTTAAATGACAAGCAGATGTAAGGTGGATAGTCATTGAGATATGATGTTAAATATGTAAGGTGGATAGTCATTGAGATATGATGTTAAATATGTATCCATAAAGAGTATCCAATTGTACACAGGGTTAGATTACTCTATAGCAACCTTCTTGGCAATCAGTGCCACATCTTTCGATTGAATGAGATTCTTAACAATAGAATGCTACTTGGCTCACAAAGGTAGACTATCTACCCACCCAAAATCCATGCAACGCATGCATGCTAATATTGCCACCTTTCCTATTTCCTAACTTCCTCTCTCTTGGCACTGCTATCCCTAGAGGATCACCTTAAAGTGTCATCGTCTAGTCAATTCTTAAACTTCAATGGTTCAAGACCACCCGACATCTTCTATGCCCAATGCAATGAGGTGGTGACTAGCATCACACTAGTTTGTAGGAGCTATCTCAATTATGGTGGCTAGAGTGTAGACAACATTCGGATTACTGATAAGATGAGAGATTGAAGCTAGAAACACTAGCATGCCATAGCACTTCTTCAAACAGTTGTGTCAAACTCATTAATGAGAGTGCGTTGGCATGTGGTATGTCTTTCCTATTTTTAGATTTATCTTCAAGGACTGGTTACCTTTACATATATAGATGTGATTGGTTTCCCAATCATAAACCAGCCTTGCTTCTCTCATGTAAGGCATTTTGAGGATCATTGTCTATGACCCTCTTCTCTGAAAATCCATCACCAAAAATGTGTGGTGGAGACTTAGTCCAAAGGTCTTGATTTTTACATCTTGCAAGATTTCTAAAGTTTTGGTTGTGTTTCCATTGGCAAGCTTCACTATGAGGCATGTGCTTACTACTACTATGAGTGGTAGGCTAACACTAGTAACACTCTCCAAGATCATAGAGATTGTAAAAGTCCCTTGTACACGATAGGTAACGCTGCATTCATTTTGTCACTTTTAAAATAGTATCCTAGCTTGTTCATATACACTTTGGGCTATCCTTTAGTTTTGGTTATGATGGAGGGAGGGTGCTTAATAGTAGGGAATGGTTTGTCCTCTTCCTCCTCTAGCTTAGGTTCAGCTGTATGGGCTCTTAAATTCCCATTCATCCAGTCTAATAAGTCTCTCCAAAGTTGAGAGTTTCCTTGTAAAAGAGAACTTATCGATGAAATTCTGATCTCTGAGGAGGACAAGAAAGCTGTGAGACCTGCTATGTCCCATGAGTGATACTCACACTCACTCTAAGGTGGGCTAGGATGACCTGCTAATGCACTGAGAGGTTGTGCCTTTGAAGGGACACGATAAAATCATTATCACCGTCGATCACCTCAGAAAAGATATTACATTGGCTTTAGTGACCCATAGAAGGCTAGCTTTCTACCACTAAGTCCTTCCTTCACTGTGTTGAAATTAGAGCATTGTGATGAGCTATGGTGGATCAAACACTAGAATCAACATCATTAATAAAGTGATTAGCAAATAATTAAGATGTAATTAGTGGGTAATTAACAAATAGATTAATGTAGGCATGGATACTCAAAAACTAGCAAATTCTCATTAGGGCTATGCCTCAATTTATAGAGTTTACATCAAGCATCAAATCCCATTGATTTCTCCATGATTCACTCCACCTCTTTTCCTTGATTCTCTCCACCTCTTCACTTTTCCCAGAATATCTCCCTGAATAACTCCACACTTCCCAGAATATCTCCACACTTCCTAAATCTTCTCATGCTACCCTTTATTCTCTCCCAGTAGATTCTTCTCACCTTTTCACAGGTTCTTTCACATTTACATCTTCTCTTTTATAGCCTCTAACCAAGGGCTTGTTCCCGCACACACCTTATTCACTTGTATTTTCAACACCTCCCCTCAAGTGAATAATCCTAGCACACCTGGACCCTATACCAAGTTTCCCTCTTACTTAATAGCCCGCGACCAGTGCCTCAAGTCCCTAAACTCCATAGTCCTTGACACTCTATCTCTCTATGTGTCCAAGGCTACTATAAGTGCCCGCGACCTTGACTAAAGTGCTCACACATACATCTACCACGTGGCCTATATCATCGGTGGCTCAGAGGTGGTTTTACTTTGTTGGGACAGGTTACATTGGGTTGTGGGCTCTCTCTCTCTCTCTCTCTCTCTCTCTCTCTCTCTCTCTCTCTCTCTCTCTCTCTCTCTCTCTCTCTCTCTCTCTCTCTCTCTCTCTCTCTCAGAAAAGATGATCCGACTCCACTTCCTTTGGAGCCTCCATGAAGTTTGCCGATGTCGTTCCTTCTGCACTGGGTTTGCTGTAGCAGTCTCTCGCCATGTGTCCTAGCTTTCCACATTTGTGGCAAGTGAAAGTCCTTCCTCCTTCTCTGCCTCTTCCTCATCCTCGTCCTCGTCCTCGTCCTCGAGAGAATCCTCCTCGGGTGAAGAATGCCTTTTCTTCTCCTACTGTTGAGTCAAGCCACTTCTTCTCTTTGCCTCTGCTCTCTTGCTCTAGTAGAGTTGCTTCTATCTCGTGTAGCTTCAATTCAGGTACATTCTTTAGTATTGCTACAATGTTTTCATAATCACCTTTGTCCACACTTTTCTCAGAAGCACTGCTAGTGCCTCATCATCTTCTACCTTTTTGCCAATAGCTGCCAGCTGTTGCTTAATGCTTTTATATTTGTTCAAGTGTGTGATTAAAGGTTCACTTTGCTTCATGTCCAATTTGTAGAATTGCATTAACAGATTTATCTTTGAATTTTTTGCTTGTGTACCAAATAATTTATTGAGTTCATCCCATGCATCTTTTGCCCATTGTATCCCTGTGATGTGATGAATGATTTCATCATTTAAACTGAGTGCAATAAGTCCCAATGCTTTTTCATTCCTACTCTTCCACTTATTTTCCCCTCTCTCTGGGCATTCATCTCTCCTTCAACTAATCCCCACAGATTTTTCCTCATGAGTAAATACATGGTTTTTGTCTACCATTTTTTGTCTGCCATGTATAAAACTGCTCCCCATTAAATTTGGCTATTTCCTGTGCTGTACTCATGGTGATGTGAAGGGGGTCTTACCTCTTGATCCAATTTCAAGATTCAAGGGCAGTGTCTACCCATTTACAACTCAATCTGGTGTTTAATAGATGATTACAACAAATTTATCAGCATAAAATCACCAGAAATTACATTAAATCAAGGGTAACCAATTTGTACGGGATGGTTGGAGTATCAAACCAACTCTGAATTGCAATCTGAAGTTATAAGGATGTGTATCAGATACCTAATGGTTAATTTGAACCCTCAATTGCACCAAAATACAATGATTAGCACTGATTAATCACTGATTGGTAAATTAATGCTCTGTTTTGTGTGCAGAAAACAGAGTATGCGGGGAGTCCAGATCTGGTGCCTTAGACTTCAAATGAGCTCAAATACTTTCAAAGGGATCAATAGCAATGAGTCTAGTAGAGGATTAAGCCAAGAAACACAAGATTTGACCAAATATTGAAAGCTTAATCTCTGTTTTACCAAGTCACGTGCAGATTTGATGAAGAGCTTGGATCTCACTATAGACTTGATGAAACTAAATTCTGTCTTCACCAACTTGTAGAGCATGCTTGAAAACACCTTGGGCTAGGAGGAATTAGAGACCTTTGATCTGTGCAAGTAGTAATGTCAATTTCACTCAGAAAAAAAGGTGCCAGCGAAATCTTCGATTTCTCCTTCATTGCTTGGCGGTTTGCTGTGCCGTTTTGATGAGCTTGAAGGCAAGTGGTTGGCTACCATATGCTAGAAGGGTTTGCCCTAATTTTATGTGTGCAAGGTGAATGAGATCCTCCCACTGGCTACGGGTGAAGTGAAAAATAACTAAAATTTTGATTATTTCTTAATTATCTACTAATCTTGATTAATTAAATAATGAGCTCATAAACCTGATGGATTCTAGGCATGGCTCTAATACCATGTTGAAATTAGAGCATTGTGATAAGCTATGGTGGATCAAACACTAGAATCAACATCATTAACAAAGTGATTAGTAAATAATTAAGACGTAATTAGTGGTTGACAAATAGATTAATGTAGGCATGGATACTCAAAAACCAGCAAATTCTCATTAGGGCTATGCCTCAATTTATAGAGTTTACATCAAGCATCAAATCCCATTGATTTCTCCATGATTCACTCCACCTCTTTTCCCTGATTCTCTCCACCTCTTCACTTTTCCCAGAATATCTCCCTGAATAACTCCACACTTCCCAGAATATCTCCACACTTCCTAAATCTTCTCATGCTACCCTTTATTCTCTCCAAGTAGATTCTTCTCACCTTTTCACAGGTTCTTTCACATTTACATCTTCTCTTTTACAGCCTCTAACCAAGGGCTTGTTCCCGCACACACCCTATTCACTTGTATTTTCAACACACTATAGCCAACAATGTGGGGCTTGGTGGGATTAGTTCCATAGGAAGAGGCTCCAAAACTAGTTCTATTTGTGACCTCTTAAGAATGTATAGTGTCTATTGAAGGCCTTTGTTAAAGTCTAAGGATCCCTCACTGGTTATAATTGGCTCTAGGATATGCTCAAGCGTAGTTCATTTTATACTTGACCACTTACTCTAGTCCATTTTGTACTTGACCACTTACTCTAACACTAGCTCTAGTTCAACCTGTACCTTCCTTACAAGCTCTTGGGCTTGTTTCATTCTCTCTCTTTCTTGGACATGGAGCTTAGGTACTCCTTGAGTTTCTTTGGAAGGTTTTCATGTTCTATGGGTTTCTTTTCTTTGGGAAGAGAGGGTTTGATTGGGAGATTGCTTGCTATCTCTACAAGGGAGGTAGCTTTGGAGCTCTTGTCCAAACCACTTTCGATGGTCATGACATAATTTCCCTTGACCATTAATCATGCATTACCTTTGCACATGCTCTTCGAGGTCTCAGATCTCTAGTACATTAGACTTTTTAGGGGGTTTACTACAGCTTTTGGGGCTTGCACCTCTGGCTCTTTATTTGCTTGCTTTGAAATTAAAGCCTAGGCTTTTTGCTTATTGGCAGCCTTGGATGTTCCTTTGGGTGCATCCTCCTCCTCTTGGCTTGGAGCCTTATGATTGCATTAAGGGGGATTGTGTGAATGAGTCCTCGTTGTACGCTTAACATGTTAAGGCTTGGAGCCTTATGATTGCATTAAGGGGGATTGTGTGAATGAGTCCTCGTTGCACGCTTAACATGTTAAGGCTTGTCAAAGTGGAGGTAGATGCTTCTACCACATGAGGATGATTAGCACTCTATTGGGATAATGCTTGTAAAAGCATGATCAAATCTACACTTATAGAATATGCCCCCATAAGAAATTACATAGGGGTTTGCATGGCAAGTGATGACTTCTACATCCTTGTTTTGGAGATTGTCTACTACCAAGTCTATTTCCTTGTGGTGCAGCACGGGCGCACTCACCACTCATGAAAGATGTAGTGCCTAGACCTATAGAGAACTTCATGAATTAAGACCGATCATGATCAATGAGCGTATGACAAGTCATCCTAGTGTTTTTGCGGGTGCATCTCATATGGAGATACTTGGTTCTAACAATGTGGGTGAGAATCCCATAATGAATGCATGTCTCAAGACTTCACAATTGGCCTTTTCAAGTGGATTTAGCCACCTAAACCACCACTAGCTTTTCCTTCAAGGCAAAGTCCAAAATAACAGATCTTGGTGGGATCATCTATCCATCCCATGGCCTAACAAATTTGATCAAACTTTTTTAGGTATTGAATGGTATCTCCAGTTCTATCAAATTTTGGTCTTCATCCTTTAGATAGATTGATCGTAACTTTGAACCTCTAGGTGCTATGTTGGTCATAACCCAACTTCCCATTTCAAACGCTATCCTTAGCATGTCTTCTATATATTCATGTGGTGGTGGTTGCGTGGTACTATAGGAGGAAAGATGTAGAGAAGTTCTTGATGCGTGCCAGCATGCTTGCCAATGTGTTCATCTAGAGCTGTTCAAGGAGGTATAATGTGGAGAAGAGATTGCAACTTTGCTTGCCAAATGCCTCCAGATATTTGTGGGGATATATCCACAAATGCTTACCAAATGCCTCCCCTTTCTTGGGGGCAAGCCAATATTCTTAAGGAACCTATAGCAATTTTGGAGGTATCAGCCAGAGTTCAATAAGTCGAATACCCTAATAGTTGATGACTCTTTCCTCAAGGTCTTTGGGAATCCAGAGGGCACTTTTGTTGTTGTGCCGGGTATGACTAATTTGAATGAGGAACGCTTCGGAAAGTTCTTAAATGAATCCTTGTATTTCCACACTACAGTGATCCTTGTGGTGTGAGTTTACACACAAGGAATGGTCCAATCCCTTTATACTTTAACTTAGACTTTTGGTTTTGTGCTATACATGAAAACCATTTCCCTAACTTTGATATCTTTGTCTTTGAGCTTTTTATTAAGCCATTCATTCCTTGCACCTCAACCTTCAGCTATCATTCTGTAGACAATGCGCTTCTTTTATGGGATTGGGCTATGTGGTTTCCAATGACACTTATCCTTTGCTAGCCTAGCTTTAAGGTTGTAGGCTTAGTGTAGCCAAGGACACATTTTTGTGAATGTCCTTGTGGATCACTTTTATGATGAGGTAGTCCTTGACATTAGTTCCTTACCCTTCTTGCATCCCCTGCTCAAATGGAGAAGAACTGTAACTTCCATGTGGTAAAGGAACTTCTATAGTAGGCTCCTATAGAGAGCAAGACTCCTCCTTCTTACAGTGTGTGCGCTTGCTGTTATGCGTATGTGGAATACTTATCCCTCTTGGGTACATCAAAAGAGACATGTCTTGTTTTAGCCATAAACTACAATTATTGGGCTACTTGCTAGTCGTGATGATCTTCTTGGGATAAAACCAGCTTAAGATCGACACCAAATGTTTGAAACATTATGGCATCTGGCATGGTTTGACCACTTCCTATGGGAGTGAACCCTGAATTTCCAGGTCTTGCTCTCGTTCCTTCGTTAGAGCTATGCCCAAAATAGGGTGGTTAAATGCTATTGGTGAATATGAAGCTTGGAGGACCATGGCAGCGCTTGTTTCTAGGTGTTCCATTGTTCCTTCTCTCATGTCTATGTTTCGTTGGCTCATTTCTTCTCAAAGCTCCTCGCTAGAGGTGGATCTAAAGGAGTCTAGCTTTCTTAATTGAGGAGCACTTTGTTAAGTGTTGATTGTTTATTGGTCGTTTGCTAGGATTTAAGGAGGTCTGGTTTGATGCGATGCAGCTGATTATATTATTGTCTTCAACAATTAGTCTAGATTGGAGGTCCCTAGTGCTTCTAGATTAAGTTTGAGAATGGTCTTAGAAAATTTTTTAATGTTCTTTTTTTTTTCTACTAGGCTCACGTGTCTAAGCTCATGCATCCTGGCTCACGCCTGTAGGCTCGTGTGTCCAAGCTCACACCTCTAGACTTAACATGAAATCACAATCATTAGGGAGGACCTAGTTGCGGCCATTGCCAAAGTAGAGAAGGCCAAGCAATGAGTAAACAATATAATGAGAGAACATCTAGAGGTGGTCCAAAGCATATAGGACATGACCAAGTCAAGCTAGCCCAAGTGGAGGCTAGATTGGCAGTTTACGATGTAGATACCACCCCAGTTATGTACAAGATTCATGTGGAAAAAATGGATGAATGGGAAGAGCATGCCACAAATGGGAAGAGCATGCCACAAATGATCTCAAAGCAATGTGGGAGGAGTATCTCAATAGCAAGCCCAAAGTAGTACTTGAAGCACCCTCCCCCACATATAGAGAGTTAATTATTTATAAGAAAGTTGATAGGAATCTAGACAAGAGCCAAGGATAGAAAGAGAGATTGCAATAGTCGGTGTATATGGAGGTAGGAGAGGATATGGGGGAAAACCAAGCAACCAATCTCCAAGGAGGGCCTCAACCCAAAAAACCTAATAGTCTCAAAGAGTAGAATGAATAACTGTGGAAAGAAGTGCAAGACTAGAAAGACAAGTTTTAGAATCTAAAAGCAAAAGGGAAAAAGCAGTCGTACAATAGGAAAAGACTTCTAGTAGGGAGCTAGTGCTTAGGGGCGGATATACCTCAATAGATGATACACTTGAGAAGGAGCTAAGGGAACACCTGCTAAACAACTAGAAGATAAACAAAGAACAAGCACTCCAAACTCACATAGAGGAGATAGATGGATTAATCAAGAAGTTCAAAGAGCAGCAAAGAAAAAGACACAGAGGCCATCTTAAAGAAGACGGTGAAAGACAACCCACCTAGGTAGTCCTTTGGACTAGTGTAAAGGAAAAAGAAGTTGTTAAAGAGCAAACTTCCAAACTCACGCAAGTCCGAGTTGAGCTAGCCAAAAAACAATTGGAGATACAATAGCTTAAAGATAAGCAAAAAGGAGAATTATAGATAAAGGATGAATTGAAAAATAAATTTCAAGAGTTTCACAAAAGAACAGGATATGCAAAAGGGGAGGGGCTCCGGGAGGAGAAAAATAAATTTACTAGTGGACTTCATCATAACAAAGGACAAAGTACAAAAGAGAAGATCTGGATGGCATGCAAGCACATCTGGAATGACAACCCCACAAATGGGAAGGAATTAGAGAGTCCCTGTAGGAGAATGAGGAAATTCAGTCTACTGAAATGGGAACGATCACGAGGCCATCTAGAGGGTCCACCCAAAGGGACCAAGCCACCAGCTCTAGGATGGTTTGAGGAAGCGGATCTGACTCCTCTATTATTGCTGACGATTAGCCTCGAGTGAGGTGTTAGAAGCTCATGTAGAGCAAGATAGGTAGGAGCAAGAGGGAAGGAGCTATGGGGAGCTCAACCTCAACCTCATGCCAATCGTATGTAAACAAGACAAGGTGGAGAGCAATGAGAAGGGAGTGAAGGATATAAGGGAGAGCAACACCATTCCTATTCACATACACTAACAATCACAAGCAAGCAAGCCACCATAAGCGAGAGAGAGAGAGAGAGAGAGAGAGAGAGAGAGAGAGAGAGAGAGAGAGAGAGAGAGAGAGAGAGAGAGAAGGCAAGACTCAATTGAGACAAATGGGATTTTTCCTTTTCATATTTCATAAAATATCTTATATACATGAGCTCATATTTACAATGTCTGGTCGCCCAATTACAAATGGGGGCCCAAAACTAGTCTTCCTAATTTAACTAGCTCTATGTACATCAATTCTTTAAGACCGGCATTACACAAGTCATTAGCTTGGTCATCCCATGTCTCTTTTACAATTAGCGCTTAGCGCGGTTACAAAAAGGGTGGAGGGAGTGTCGATGATGAAGGGTATGTGGTGAGATTGGCGTTGAGAAAAGGTGGGGGTTTGGTAGAGGTGGAGGGTATATCCCGGAATGCTTTTTGCATTCCTAATTTCAGGGATAATGAAGGTGGCGAGGGGGGGGTGTGTGAGGGGGGTGGAGTGGGAAAGTGAAGGGGGGGAGAAGAAGGTGGGGCACCAAAAAGAGGAAGAGTGGAGGTGCTTGAGGGGGGTGGTGGGGGTTGTGTGTGAGGAGGTGCAGACAAGGAGCCTGATGGGGGAGGAGGGGGTGGTGGTGAAGAAGATCGTGGCACTGAGGAGGCAAGCCACCCTACCCATCAGTGTTATCATCATTGTCATCTGGGGCAAGGCCAGGCCAATTGCAATGGTAGCCTGAGGATCGTGAGCATAGAAAAAATTAATTGTGATGACAGCCTCGGCTTCGTTGTACTCCCATCATGGAAAGGCAATGTGTCATTAAACTAGCATATGCCATTGGCCTCCATGACTTTGATCTAGATGAAGTAATGGTGTAGAGAATGAGTAAGCCACATGTGCCGAGTAGGGTGGTAGAGGATCATTAAGGAGGGAGAGGTAAGCATCGTGGACGACATGCTAGCCAGTTGTGCGGAGGTACTATAGCGTCTGGCTCCAGATGAGGGGGAGATATGGGTAGGGACATATGCCATCTAGTAAGGATAAATCGATGAGATCAGCAGATTGGGTTGTGGGGCAGCAGGGAAGTTATAGCAAAGTAGTAAACTCTTGGCTGTGAGGGTGACTTGAAGGGGGTGGAAGGGGAGTTCAAAGAGATCATGAGGGTGTTGGAAGGTGAGCAGCCTCTGGAAGAAAAAAATCTGGGATGAGAGTTAGGATATCTATGGGGAGTTTGGATGGAGCATATGTATACTGTGGGCGAGAGAGGGAGTCTTCAATATATATATTGTTTTGGAGAAGGTTAAGGCAGATGTCTTGGAATTGTATATCAAGAAGCTAATAAGGGGTTTGAGGGGGGAATGCCAAAATGGGAAGCTCTGTGGCAGTCTCCATGAGCACATCCACCTTGTGTGGTCGACTAAGCTAAACGAAGAAGCCGATGTGTGTGGATGGAGGCTGGGCAGCATCTCCTAGCTGCTCATGTAGGCGATGGATGGTAGCCTTGGATGGTAGCCTTTATTAAGTCGTGATGCTTTGCAAAATCTGTGGTGGTGTGGGCTAGAGCATCCTCTACTATCTGGACCCAGCTCATGGCCTCTTGATGTAGTCCTTCAATGACTATAAGCTCCTTGTGTGCTGTGGTGGCCGTTGCATGGGCTTGGTTGACCTGTTGCTAGAGCTCAGTGATTCTACTGATAACCGTGCCCAACTGCTATGTTTGTTGGTCAAACTTTTTCTATAGCTCGATGAACTGTATGTTGGTCTGGTATAACTCCTCAGAAACTTGCCTGGGCTTTGGCTAATAGCATTTCCCTTTGTGAAAGTTGTGCTACTTCTTGTTGCTGTCGAGAGATGCAGTCTGTCATCTGTTAGATTAGTTCCCATGCCATGTTGGCAAATCCATGGGCAAAGTTAGGCACATCTCCGCAGGCTGCATGGATGCTCTCTGCATAATTTTGGCTGGAATTGAAACTACCTACAGCGACGAGCCCAATGAAGAGTGTTGACTATATTCTGTGTGTCACTGGAGGGGGAGGAAGGCTTGGCCTAGTCATGAGAAGGCATCTCCATGAATTTATCAGGGAGTGGTAGGTACTTGTGGGTGGTGGAAATGGGAGTTCTTGGCATGGGGAAGTAACGGGACCTAGCTCTTCATCTCCCATCAGAATGGTAACGTGGCCAGAAGCCAATTGTAGGGTGGTCGTCCGTGCATTCCAGTTGATGTTGCATCTGTTATGTCCCCTACTAGTAGGGAGGATCTCTTCATGCATAGTTCCTGCAAGCATCACATAAAACTTCCCTTCCAAGGGATTATTTCCAATGTGGCACAAAAGTGTGATTGTGCCAATGCAATGAATATTTTGTGAGGCAACTGTGGTGACAACGGCAGGTGTTTCTTTCAATGTGGGTTCCCCAAGGAAACGCCATGTTTCATAGGATAATAAATTGTAACTAGCCCATGTATCAACAAGAGTTAATTTTTTGACAAACCTGGTTGGTATGGTCATTCCTAACTATAACCGAGCTAACTTCACTTCCCAGTCTTCTTCTTCTTCTAAGTCAGCTACTTGAGCCATGTTGACCATGATATGCTTTTGCCTCACTTTGGCCTCTGCTTGCGCAGTCTTTTTCATATCCTCATGGGCTTGTTTTTGTTATTTTGGATGGCTCGGTGAGAGGGCCATAGTAGCATTTAACCATGTCACCCTCATTCATCTGTTTGTCCTTGAGCTGATCATCAAACCATTGTTTACGCCTGGGCTTCTCTACAATCATGCTGTAGACTACAAAGAGCTGGGTTTCATCAAGCTTTCCAAGTTCAAATAGGCAACAGCTTAAGGCATTTTCGGTGAGTTTTTCATGCACTGCGACACGTAGACTCGGGACTAAGAACTCTATGAGCATGATCGCTTCAGTATCATAGGTTAAACTAAAAGGGGTAGCATTGGTTGCTACTTTGTACAAAGTTCTATAGGCCCAAAGTGCAGGTGGCAACTTCTATCCCCAATCGTTGGCGGCTGGCCTCCACTGTTTTGGTGAGAATGGCACATAGGGTTTTGTTTGTGATTTCGGCTTGGCCATTCGCTTGAGGATAGCAAGGGCAGAACTTCCTATGGGTGACAAGGAACTCTTGAAAGATGAATTTGATTACCTCATTCATGAAATGCATTCCATTATCACTGACAAGCTCGAGAGGACAACCAAAGCATGTGATTACAAACTCATAGAGAAATTTAGTTATCAACGACAGCTTTGCGGGTTGTGCGAGCTTCTACCCACTTGGTGTAGTAGTCCGTGTGGCAGCAATTATATATCTGGCTTGAGTGTATTTGGCTGCCAGACTGATGGGTCCTATAAAGTCTATGCCCCATTTTTCAAAGGGTTGTAAAAGGACACGATGGGGTTCAGGGGCATGTGATCCTTGAAACGAGGGATTACGACGTGCTGGCATTCATCACATCATTTGACATACTCAACATCGTCAGCCATTAAAGTGGGCCACCATAACCTAGCTGTGAGAACCTTATGAGTAGTGATATCTGCTAACAAAGTGCTGCCAGCACAGGCAGAGTGAGCATGTTCAAGGAGGAAGACATACACGTCTTCTCTAACACACCATCTTAGGATTTTGTGCTTGCCCTTCTTATAAAGTTGACCCGATAAGCTGGTAAGGCATCGCCTTTTTTGTTAAATGACGAGAACGGTCCTTGTTGAGGAGAGGATCAACTAGTAAGCCATTGCCTAAGAAGTGAGCCACTTCTTTGCCCCATTCACAGGAATTAAGCAAAGTTGGAAATAGGGCGGCATTTGGTAAATCATCGTCTACTCCCACTGGCTGTTCGCCATTGGGGATCCTTGACATGTGGTCTACAAGAACATGCTGAGAGACTTTCCTCACCGTAACGGCAGTGAAATCAAACTTAAGCAAGATATGTAGCCACCTGGTGATTTTGCCTGTCATACAGGGCTTATTGACGAGGTACAAGAGGGCTTGATGGTCTACAAAGAAGACAAACTTGGTCGCCAAAAGATAATGGCAGAACTTCTTAACTATGTAAACCATCGCTAATCCTTCTCTCTCAGTTGTGGTGTAATTTCTCTCAGCTTCATTGAGTTGGTGGCGGCTGGCAAAACTGATAGGGAAGTCTATCTTCTGTTTGCCTTGTTGGGCCAACACGCATCTTATGGGCAAATGCTAAGGCGTCAATATGGACACAGAAGATGAGATCCTAGTTGGGGGATCTAAGGATTGGAGTGCTTGCCAAGGCTTTTTTGAGTGTGGTGCAAGCCCTTTGGCATTCTTCTGTCCACTCAAAAACTATAAGGAGTCTGTAAAGGGATCTAGAAATATCAACATACATAAAAATGAATCGCCAATAATAGCCAATGTGTCCCATGAAGCGCTGGACACCCTTGAAGTTGGTAGGTGGGGACAGCTCGAGAATGAGCCGCACTTTGTTGTTGTCAGTCAATATTCCTTGCCCTGGAGACAATGTGTCCCAGGATCACTCCATGTCGAACCCAAAGTTGGCATTTAAGAGGGTTTAACGAGATGCGGTATAGTTTGCATCGCTCTAGAACCTTGCGCAAACACGCAAGGTGCTCCTTCCAAGAAGAATTGACACATAGGTCATCCATGAAGACTTCTAGGAATTTCTGGAGATATTCCTTGTAAGCCGTCCACATTAAGCATTGGAAGGTTCTAGGGGCATTTGTCAACCCGAAGGGCATGACTCTATATGCATAAGTACCCATTCAGTAGAAAAGGTAGTTTTGTGCTAGTCCTTGGGATTAATCACAACACCTAGTTGTATCCTAAGAATCCATCTAGGAAGCTATAAGCTTCCTTTCCCACTACTCTTTCTAGCACATGTTCAGTGAATGGTAAAGGATAGTGGTCCCTTATAGTGGTAGCATTGAACTTTTTGAGATCAATGCACACCCTAACTTTTTCGTTTTTCTTGGGCACTATCACGATCGGTGATACCCACTTTGTATGTTCAATTTCATAGATGAATTCGGCATCAATAAGTCTTTCAATCTCCTTGTAGAACATCTTGGAATATTTGGGGTTCATTGGGTAAGCTCATTGTTTGACTAGCCTAGCTCCATCAACCATGGGAACGGTGTGCTAGACCACTTTTGTGGGTACACCCTTCATATCTGTGTACTTCCAAGAGAAGCAGTCCTGGAATTCATTCAAGAGAGTAACAAGCTTGGCCTCTTCTTCATCCGAAAGGTCTTCTGCAACAATACGAGCCTCGGGCTGGCCAAGTTCACTTCTTAACCTTGGCTGGACCATCATATGAGGTCCCAGGTTGCCCACTATTAGACCTTTAAGCCGAATCATATTGAACAAAGTGGCCAAGTTCACTTCTTAACCTTGGCTGGACCATCATATGAGATCCCAGGTAGGAAGAAAAACTCAAAGAGCTCGTCGAGCCTAAAGAGGAAGATCTAAGACAAGTGCTTGAGTACTTTAAGTCCTACAACATCGGCAAGGATAGAGTGGTGCATGGAGAAAAAGCTTAAAGGAGCCCAGAAAGAGAACCACATGTCTCATATAATGACAATCTTGCTAAGGTCAAGGAAATAAACCTTACTAGCTTAGGTGAAGAACCTAAGATAATCTTCATTGCCAAGGACCTCACCCTTGAGCAAGAAGGAGAATTTATTACCTTGGTTAATGAATTTCAAGATGTGCTCACTGTGAGCTTTCTAGGGTTAGGATGATTAACAGAGAACGCACTAGTTCTGGGGGATTAAAGAGATCCATGGTGGGTGCTATAGTAGAGAGAGAAACGAGATATGATAAGATTCAAGCGAGATGATGTGAGGCTCAAATATGTCACATATGATATACCTTTGTATAAGCTACTGATTATCTTTTAATGGTGAATAGATGAATGCCAATTGGGTGTATAAGAAACTAAAGAAGGCATTAGCAAACGCACCCATCCTCAGATCCCCCAACTGGGATTTAATTTTCCATGTGTATATAGATGCTTCAGCCTTTGCTATTGGATGCATGCTTGCTGTCAACTTAATGAGGTTGAGCACAATCATTGAAAAAGAGGGATTAGCCATGGTATATGCCATGAAGAAGTATAAGCATTAGCCTATAAGGATTCCCTATTCTTGTCGCTACCAAATTTGTGTTACCAAGCACTACTATATTTGGTGAACAAGCCTTGCATCATAGGGCATATCACCAGATGGTTGCTTATTCTTTTGAAGTTCAATTTCACCCCATCACGGTGCAAAAGGGGTCTACACATGTCCATGCTAACCACCTTTCTAGAATTCCAAATGGAGAACCCCCTCTAGGGATGGAAGATGATCTTCTCGATGCTCCACTGTTCCACATTGACCACATACCATAATAGAATGAAGACATCGCCCACTTCTTGGCCCATGGATTTCCCATTCAACACCCCATCAAAAAGGATAGAGCCAAATGGCTCATTAGGAAAGTGGCCCCCTATCACAATTAATAGCAGGAATTCTTTACAAGAAGAGTCAAGATAACATCATAAAGAAGTGTCTCTCATGAAGATGACTTTTTCATTATTATTAGAACAAGCCCATTCTAGCATGGTGGAGGACACTTTATCAAGGACATGAGTAGCTACTACTTGCAATATTTCCTAGGCTAGATATTGGTAGCCTACACCTTTGGAGATGTGGTTGAGTTTGTCAAGCACTGCCAACAAATGCCAAAGGTTCACCATAATCCCCGAGAAGGACCAAACGTCCTGAACCCTGGCAATTTCAAAACCCTTTCAAAAATGGGGGTTAGATTTTGTTAGTCCCATTAGCCCCCTACTGCTTAGGGAAGCTAGGTGTGTTTTTATCATCATCGCCCACCACAGACTATTTCACAAAATGGGCTGAGGCCAAAGCAATGCAAAAATCTAACCCAAAAGCTGCTGCCAAGTTCTTGTATGAGAATGTGATTACCCGTTTTGGTTACCCACCACTAGAAATAGTACTACGCAATCATGGTGAGCATTTTATTAATGAAGTGCAAAGTTCTTTGCTCAAGATGCACCATCCATTGTAACCATTACTACATCACATAATTCCCAATCTATGATGACTGTCAAAATAGAGATTCTTATTAGATCTTTTCCTACATCATACAAGTTTTATGTGACCCCTACATGAATATTGAAAGAGAGCATCATCCTTGGGAGAGGATGGATCTCAGCCATAGATTACATCATCTACAATGCTCGAGTTCCCTTCAGAGTGGCTACCATACCCTTAGTGGATGAGGGCAACACGAACCTATCAATATCTCAAGCCTTGTTTTCCACTTAGAACCACCACCTCAAGTAACCACTAACACTAAACAGCCCTCTTGCCTTGCCATATCAACCACACCCTCCAACCATTATGGAGATCCAAAACCTCACCGATGAAGATAAAGACCACCTCCCTAATGTCAACAACCCTTCAAGAAGGTCACTAAGAAAAACTGGTACCTTAAAGTACCATGGCTAGCCAAGGAAGTACGATGCCCATGCAAGGAGAGCTAAAGCCCAACAGTGAGCAAGGATCTACCAAGAAAGAACTCTAAGCATACCCAAACCCCAAGCCCCACTATATCCCCATCAAGTTACTAGAAGCCTAGGGCTTCTATAAAGGGAACCCATCTGTCTAGATCCCAAAAATCTTATTGTCCCCTAACAAACTCGGAAGTGTTGCTGTGCATACAAAACGAGCGAGCAAGAGAGAGAGAGAGATGAGATGGTCCTCCAGCTCTCCTCTCCTCTTTTGCCTTCTCCTCCACACACACCATCCAGAGAGATTTGCTTCTTATTTTTTATAAATAAGGATAGCTTAAATTTGAGTGGTTTAAACCTCTTTGAGTGGCCCACCCTTGATTCATACGAATAGAACCTCCACTCTGATACCAATGTTACACTACGGTAGCAACAGAACGGAGGAGGAGAGCTCTGGATAAGGTTCCCCACTACTGGGTATATATGATGGCATGCCTGCCACACATACCCGACCGCCCTTGCAGAACTATGCCCAGGTGCCCTCTCCCCTAAACCTTAGCTTGCTCACTACCCACGCTCCGCGATGGGTGGTCTCAGGGTCCAATCGAGCTCCCCGTGGCCACTATGGGTTACGTAACACACATAGTAGTGTCTAAGTTTACTACCATTGAAGAATCCTTACATTTCCACACTGCCAAAGTGTTTCAATGCAATGCTAATCCTTTTGGAAAGATCCTCATGACAGTTGCGGTTCACCAGGTAGTCTCTTTTTGGATGTGTTTCAAGGAGGTTTAGGGTGAGCCTTAACATTTTTGGCACCGTTGGCTGGGGAGCCATCCCTTGGCTTTTTCCATTGTTTTGTCTCTAATCTACGCATAACCCATTTCCTATTATTTTGATTAGTGGTTTACCGTGAAAAAGATGTGTATTTGATGGTGATTTGTGTGAGATTTGGTGTAGAATAGCTCTTTTTTTTGTTTTTGAAAAGAATGCTTTTTGCTTAGTTTTTAGATTAATTTGTTGTTTTTGTTGTTGTTTTGGTGGTTTTTCATGTTCTTAGGGCTTGCACATAGTTTGTATTAGGCTTAGTTTGCATCCATTGCATCAAACAATGCAAGAGAACGAATTTCTTAGTGAATGTTAGCTCTCTTTAGTTTAAACATAGATCTAAGATCATTAATTCTAGTTTAATTGTGTGTTTTTTGTTGAAATTGTTTGGATTAGAGTGTTAGCAAGTATTAGGAGTAACTTAATCTTTCAAAAAAAAACTTAAAACCATCCAAAAACCCTTGAATTTGACTAATTTCTCTTAATGGACTGGTTTTTGTCATTAAGGGTGATTAATCTTATTCAAGAGGCTAAAAATTTAGAAAATATGTTAATTGGGGTCTAAATTGATCATATGAGTAGTCGAAATTGGGGTCTAAATTGATCATATGAGTAGTCGAAATTGGGGTCTAAATTGATCATATGAGTAGTTGAAATTGGAGTTTTTGAGATTTTTTAGAGCATCTAGATGCATCAAAACACTTAATCATATCAATCTCCTAATTTAAATTAATTTACACAATGGTTGATGCACAAAGATTAGTTTTTCCTTGCTCTATCCAATGGTGTGCTCAATTGTGTGAATTAATTAGGGATTAGTAGTTAATTAGAGTCCTTGATTAGTGTAAAAGAGAAAAAGATTAGTGAAATAATTAATCTTGGATCAATCTTTAATCAATTTTTTACATAACTCATTAAGGCTAATGAGCATTCAATGAGAAGATGCTCATGAGTTGTCAATTTGTCCATTTTGGGGGTCATTTATGAAGGGTATAAGGGGTGTCATTAAAAGGTTGACTTTTTTTATTCCACTTACCTTTTTTGGGAAAATGCCCATATCCCTTTCATTTTAAATTCAAAAAATATCCCCCCCCCAAAAGAGAAATTCGTATTTCCCATTAGATTTTTAAAAAATCAAAATTTAATTTCCACGTGAAGTCTGGTTCACGCATGAAAACTATTTCACGGCGTGAAACACTAATTCGCGAAAGAAAAATCACGTGAATGGAAATCCAACGTTAAAATTTTTATTTTTAAAAAATGAAATTTAATATCCACATGAAGTCTAGTTCACGCGTGAAAATCATTTCACGACGTGAAACACTAGTTCAGGCGGCACAAAAAAATATATATATCCACGTGAAGTCCGATTCACGCGTGAAAACCGTTTCATGGCGTGAAACACTAGTTCACACACGACCAAAAAAAAATCCGAATTTAATTTTTCGTGAAGTCCGGCGTGAAACACCAGAGTTTCATGTGGGGGGGAGGGGGAAAAAACTCTAGAAAACACCCCGGTTTGGAGACCTGTATCTCCTAAACCGTATATCTAATGAAGGCGTTCTAGGGCTCATCGAAAAGCTAACATCAAGCTCTTTGACTTTGGACTTAGTCGTCCGAAGTCAGAATCTATCATTTTGGCCTCCGACCAACAGCCTCAAAATTCGACCTGAAAATCGAGGCAAAAAACAATCCAAAAACCACGAAAAAATCGCAAAAAACAGTGTGAAAATGACGACGAGCCATATTCGGACTACTTTTTGAGGGTCTAAACGACAAAATCATGGATGACTCAGGGAAACAAAGTT